>NC_133771.1:76114926-76171778 GCF_003597395.2 Chelonoidis abingdonii | reverse complement strand
GAATAAATTGCCTAAGGAGGTTGTGGAATCTCCATCTCTGGAGATATTTAAGAGTAGGTTAGATAAATGTCTATCAGGGATGGTCTAGACAGTATTTGGTCCTGCCAGGAGGGCAGGGGACTGGACTCGATGACCTCTCGAGGTCCCTTCCAGTCCCAGAGTCTATGAATCTATGTCACACACTAACTCGCTCATGTAGACACTACCAGTATGAAATAAAAGTTCCCTAGTGCATATAATGTAATATACGCTAGCAGGGTCTTCACTGGCCCATTAGCGTGCAACATGGTGCACCAAAGTGCATGCCTCTAGTAGATAAGCCCCTATACTTCTGCTCTGTGGGCCAAGCTGTGTGTAAGCTGCATTGTCCCCTTTGCCACTTTACATGCAATCATTAAAATAGGCTAGCAGGAAGGGTGGAATTGAGGTTTTGGCAATGCATGAATTTTAGAGTCTGTCACACTCACTAGGGCTAAGGGTGCAAAACAGTTTCCCTTATAACCCTATTTATGCTTGCTCATAACGTTCTGAAACATTCCCTCTTTGGGTTAATGTAGATGTCTTCTTCACCCGTGAAGATACAGGACTAGATTATGACTCACGCAGAAAACTAAGTAAGAATCCTTATGCTGGCTACCCAGACATTGGATCCTGGCACCTAGGAGTAAATAAGGATACTTATCTGCTTACTGCTTCCTTGGAGCTGATGGGCAGGGAATGCACAAAGCCTTGGCTTCACCCCTACTCCCTCCTTCCCTCAGGAGCTGGCTCAATGTCAGCGTACTCAGCACTTGTAGGATTGAGCCCTTGATATATGTGCACGTGAAATACTGTGTCATTGGTTGCCATATTACCAGAAAAACTGATCAACTGAAAGTTGTTTGGAGAAGCTTCTGTACTTTGGGCTTTTCATTTCCAGTTTAAAGAGGTCTATAGTTTTGTCAGGTGAAAAATCTGCCAAATCTAAGGTCTCGATTAACAACATAGCAATAGATATTTATTTAAACAAAGAGAAGCCATGAAGTGTTCATCTCCATTTTTCCTGGCTGTTAAATTTGTGCTACAGCTTGTTAATTTCACACTGTGAAGCAGCGCATAGCTAATAGGCAAGAGTTTACAGCAGAGAGAGACATACAGAAACAGCTAAAAGAATGGCATTTATAACAACACATTATCCTCCATTTCTTGCAAATCCCTATTTACTGTGAATCTCTCTCTCTCTTTCTCTCTGTGTGCGTACATATGTATATATATATAAATTTTTAACATGAGAATTAGGCCATTCTAGTTTATGAGAAAATATAATGGCACAGGTGGCATGGAGTAAAGAAAATCCATGGGAGTTTATATTCCTCACAATTTACTGTGGGATCATGCCACGGTGAATTATGCCCTTGTAGAATTTGTAATGAGAAGATGGAACAGATGGTCAGGAGTTTTTCTGTAAACCTACATGTGTATTAAATTATAACTCGTGTTTATCAGATGAGTGGTCATTACAACAGGATCCGTGCAGATATAAGGTTCATTGCTGCTCTCAATGGGGGGTTCCCTTTTGACTTCAATAGATGCAGGACTGAGTCCTAATATAGTTTTAAATAAAAGAACATTGCAATCAGGTCATCCTCTCCAGAGCACCACCTTGGGGCATGGGGTAGACCAGCAACACTCCAACCTTGGTTCCCTCCAGAGTCTCCCAGTAACTTTCCACAGATGGGTATTTTAAACAAGATTCCCGTTCTGGGGTCTAATTTACTGAGGCTATGTACACACTACAGCTTACATTGTGTTGTAGAAAATTGACCACACGGTTGATTTTGGATCACACAGCCTGAGGCTCCTTTATTTTATATGAGCATATATATACAAGGAGAGTCAGCATGGCCCCATGCAAGGTGGCAAGCTGCTCTGACCTCCTTAATTTTTAGCTAGCTTATAAAGATTAAAACCACAGACAAATTACACATACATTGCAAAATTAATATAGAACAAAAGCAAAAACAAGCGTCTCGCCCACTAGGCCCCCCCTTTTACTCACTGTCTGTTCTTTTGCAGTCAGTGACCTTTCTAACACAACTATTGTGGTTATATATTTCATAAGCCTGGCCATTGGAAATCATGCTACTTGGGGACTTTATCACTCTGCCCCCTCATGCCCTTTATACACACAAAGCCATTGTTCTGTTCTGGGAACTTTCCACTTTGACTCCTTTTACCCCTTGACACACAGAAGCAACTTTCCATCACTCTTTCATCACTCTGTCCCCCTCCTCTCTGTCCCTTATACACAGAGACAAGCTGAACCAAAGATCAACACAGCCTAGAAACAAGCTTATCCAAAGTTTAGGCCTAAAAGCCTGGCCAAAGTTGTAAGCCCACCATACTTTCCCTCACAATTGGTATAAGTTATGTCACTCAGGAGTGTGAATAAGCCACCCTGCTGAGCAACATAAGTTACACCGACCCAAGTGCTGGTGTGGACAGTGCTTTGTCAGCGGGAGAGCTTCTCTTGTCGACATAGCTACCGTCACTCACGGAGGCTGGAGTAATTAAGTTGACAGGAGAGCTCTCATTGGCTTAGAGTGATGAAGTGTAGCCATAGCCTAAGTTTTTACACACACGCATATGACGAAGTGGGTATTCACCCATGAAAGCTCATGCTCCAAAACGGCTGTTAGTTTATAAGGTGCCACAGGATTCTTTGCTGTTTTTACACACAGTTTCCAATGGCCTTCCAGACACAAGCCCTTCCTTCTTGGGATTCCACAACCTTCCTTTGGGGCTTGCATTAAGCTTCTCCCTGGTCCCTTTAGACTGCCCTCCATTGGTTCCACTTGGGCTGGCAACAAACAAGAAACAGAACTCAAATCAAACCCTTCCAAACAACAGTCCCTCCTCTCTGCTGTGGTGCAGGCTTCCACAGTCCCTTTGCACCCTGGAAGTCATACCAGCAGGCAGCAGACAACCTACCTTCCCCTGGTATATCGAGGATTCTTGCAGGAATATTCCTGCTCCCTGCAGCAATTCTCATTATGAGAAAAGAGGCAGCTTATATACTCCTCTCTTTCACCAGACATTATCCTGGTTGGCTGATCCTTGCGCCACCCTATACACCAGGACTCCTGGTCCCAAGCCCTGAAATAGTATGTCTGCTCTGTTATAAAACACCCATGGCTGGCCAGTGTCAGCTGAGTCGGGCTCACAGGGCTATAAAATTGCAGTGTAGACATTCCAGCTCGGTCTGTGAGACCCATCCTCCTTGCAGGGCCTCAGAGCCTGGCTGCAGTACAAGCCCCTTTAGCCCATGTCTGCTAACACAGGCCAGCCATGAGTGTTTTGCTGCGGTGTAAACATACCCATAGTTAGCTGGGTTTCCCCAGACTCTAACTATTACCTCAGGACCACTTTCTCTCCCTCAGCATTTGCTCCAGAACTACTGGAACAGGGATTTGCTGAAAGTAGTTCCTACTACCTCTTAAGGAAGATCGACTGACCTATAACAAAGATCAGTTTTTAAAAGAAGTTTTTAAAAGATAAAACCAAAGACTATATAAAATAAAATTATTCCCAGTTTGGAAACAATATTTCAATAGACACAGTTTTGTAAAGCCCCACACAAATTGAAATTCTCCTGCCATTTTTGGAAGCCAAACAGTGTAGCCCTGTGCTGTACCACAGTGATCCATATAGGGTAGTCAGCAATCCTTCCAGTGGCTCTCAAACTTTTTTTTCGCGACACTCAAAATTGCGAGGTTCGGCAGACCACTTCATGATCTTTCCAATGTTGTTTGCACCATTAGCTAACTTTGTAATGCTTTGATAAAAGCCCTTTTTTAAAAACCTATAACTATGATTTTTGTTCTACAATAACCACACAACTCATATTTATATCATACTCTTACTTCTAATTGATGGATGTGCCCTCTCCCTCAGCTGCAACGTCCCAGCTGGGGCTGGGAAGGAGGGTCTGCCCGCTGCAACGTCCGAGATGGGAAGTTGCCTTTCTCTGGCCCGGCAGCCCTGAGCTGGGGAAAGTCGCCTTTCTCTGCCACCGCAGCCCTGGAGCTGAGGAAAGTGCCTCTTTCTCTGGCTACTGCAGCCCTGCACATCCAAATCCCCAACTCTTCTACCCCACTTCCCCCTCCACCTACCCTATTTCTCCAGGCACCACCTACCTTATATGTACATCTTTCCAGAGTCCAGGCACCTAATGTGGACCATGCCTGTGCAGCTCCACTAATTAGGTGGGTGGACCTTATTCTTCGTGTGGGCTGCCAGCCCGCCCGTTAGAGGAACTATCCGTGGACCACCTGAAGGAGCTCACAGACCACAGTTGAGAACTCTGCGTACATGATAGTTATCTATGCCAGAGCTAGTTGATGATTGTGTGGTACACTGTGCAGCACAGCCAAGTTCTCTGGCTGTGAACTAGAAATTAACTATAAGGTCCAGGTGTCCTAACACCTGATTCCGTGTGCTCCACAATAGGGTCCGTCACTTACTGTCGGAGGAAGGACTACAACTCAGCCGCTCCCCAGGTTTGCAACCCGATTTATGCAATCCAGTTTACAGAAAAAGTTCCGTAAATTCCGTAAGCTTTTTCTTCTTCCTTGGTATGTGTTCCCAACTTACGCAAATTTGACTTAGCAGGCGGTCGGAACGGAACACTGCGTAAGTTGGGGCATCTTGAAGAAAATTAAATGACTAGAAAAAATTGGAACTGAGTCTATTTCCTTCTCAAAGTTGAGAGAAAATAACAATGTACACAAACCACAGCGACAGTAATTAAGCCCCATCGTTATAGTTGCTTAACTTATGCATAGGAGTAACTCTCTTGCAGTTATAGGGCTTCTGTGCATAGAGTTAAACTATGTGTAGGATCATATTTATTAAAGCATTTAGTTTTAATAAATTAAGAATTGTACCTTAAACAGGAAATATATTTGTATATATACTTTAGCTTCACAGAGTCCTTGATATTAGTGTGTGTTGTGGGCAGCTGCCCCACTCTGTCATGGAAGGGTTGAACAGTGGTGGGCAACTGCGGCCCCATGGGCCAGATGCGGATTCCAAATCCACTGGCGGCCGCAAGACGTTGTTTACATCGACCATTCCGGGCCATGGTCACCATTCCTGGCCATTATTCTTGGGCAGCCGTGCTTGTGGACAGTCTGTAACAAGCGTCTCATGGCCCAGTGGACTACCCTGACAGGCTGGGGCCAGGTGCCCCACTGGATTAGAGCCAGGGCCAGCTCTAGGTTTTTTGCCGCCCCAAGCACAACATTTTGCTGCCCCCGTTCCCAGCCCGGGCTCCCCCCCACTGTACCCTCCTTGCCGCGCACTGAGTCACTGGTAACTCACTCCAGGTAGGTATTCAGTAGGATTGGATGTGCACCGAACACAGACCATGATGTTCCCATATGTTACAGGCTGCAGTTAAGTGGAACAATTTTCAGCTGTGTGATTGGGGTATCTGGATGCATATTATAAGCTAGTCCTCCATAATGGGAAAAGTTGAGGTGCCTTATATTCCACTCTTTCTTTCTAGGAGCATTGCCATGCATATCACTGTTCCTTAAACAACAACAAAAAAGGCAATGGCTGTTTGACAGCTTCCAGTCTATACCACTGGAAGCATTCTTGCTCAATTATCTACTTTTTCTACAGCAAGTTACAGTGGATCTATATTGATCTGGGAGAATGAGTAACAGACTGCCCAAACTGACCTGGCACTCCTGAATTTGAGATGTTAAATTGGAAGGCAGTGGTGGTGTGGGGGGGGGGGGCTGTTGGCTCCGCGGGAGACACGTAGCATGTATGCAGCGCGTTGTCTGGAGCTGCGCGGAGCCAGACCGCTGTCTGGAGTGGCTGGTAAGGGGCTGGGGGGTTGGAGAGGGTAGGGGGTTCCGGGGGGCAGTCAGGACAGGGAACGGGGGGTTGGGATGGGTGGGGTTTGGGGCAGTCAGGGGCAGGCAGCAGCTGGACAGGCATGGGAGTCCAGGGTTTGTCAGGAGACGGAGGGGTGGGTCTGGGGGCAGTAGGGCAGGGATCCTGGGAAGGGGCATCAGGGGAGACCCAGTGTTGCTTAGATGGGTGAGGTCCTGGATGCAGTTAGGGCAGGGGCCCAGAGGGGGTGTCAAGGGACGGGCAGGGGGGTTGGTTGGGAAGGAGTTTCTGTGGGGGCAGTCGGAGGGTGGATGGTGCAGGTGGGGCTTCCTTCCCTGTGAGTGTCCTGTTTTGATTTAAATATGTCTCCCTACCATTTACGCACCACAGCTGCTGCGCCATGAGGTCCCTCTCTTCTTTCCCGTTGGTCGTGGCCAAGGGAATGCTGGGAAATGTAGTTCTTTCCCTGCTCCAGAGCTGGCTCTATAGGCAGGGAGCTAACCAAGGAACTACAGCGCTCAGAACCCCCTGTTGGTTCTCAGCTCCCATGCCGCTCCTGCAAATGGGCTGCCCCAAGCAGGTGCTTGCTTTGCTGGTGTCTAGAGCAGCCCCTGGTTAGAGCAAGCCAGAGAGGCTGCACAAAGCCTCAGCCAATCATGGAGAGTCTTATTGGGAGCCAAACAAGTGGAGGCTTGAAAGCAGCCAATCAGGGCCGGGTGGGCCCTATAAGAAGGATGCAGAGCAGGGAGAAGTAGTCTTCTTGGAGAGTAAAGGGAGAAGAACTAGCTCATAGAGAAAAGTACCCAACCCAACCCAACCCAAGGCAGGATAGGATCGGATCGGATCAGATCAGCGGAGGCTGGGAGAGCTCTAGGCTGACAACTGCTAGACTGGGGCCCTGACACAAAGGGGCAGAGAAGGTGCTGGGGCTATGGAGAAGTGGCCCAGGGAAGTAGAAAGTGGAGGAGAGTTGGAGGAGGGCAGTAAGCGGCTTCTGCAAAAGGTCCCTGGGTTGGGGCCCAGAGTAGTGGGTGAGCTTTGCCCCCCCACTTCCCCTCCACTTGCCGGTGATGAGAGTGGCTAAGCCAGACTGCAGTTTGCCCTTGGAGGAAGGAGCTAGACTGAGACTAGTGATACAACCAGAAGCTGCCAGTCCCCCAGAAGGTGGGGAGAGCCAGCAGAGTGGGCACAGCCGGAGGGCAGTGTCCAGAAGTGTATGCTGCAGTCCGAGAGAGATGTGGGTCTGACTGTGAGGACGGTGGAGACCAAGAAAGTAATGGAGGGTGAGACACCACTAGTGAAGGCGTGCCGCTGAAAGAGCTAATTCCAAAACAACCAGCAGGAGGAGCTACTGTGCTGAGTCTGACCCCCTTACAATGAGTAACATCCTCCACTGAAGCAAATTGGGGCAGCTTCACTGAGCTATTCCAAGTTATACCAGCTGAAGGTCTAATCCAATGTAATTTGAACTTTTAAAAGTAGTTAACCCTCTTCTAATATGCTTGCTCAACTGATTATCAAACCTATCTATGTGGCTGGGCTCTGCTGGGGATTGTGTTGGAATGTAGATTAACTTTTGTTATATTTAGATTTGAGGAAGTTTGGGGTAATTGAGAGATCTATTTATTTATTAGTGCTTTTTTAGAGGATTGTCAAGGCATTCGTTGGATGGGCACTATTTTATTTTAGTTTAATACAAATGTGAATGAATAATTAAATAGTAATACATACATTTACACAGCAACTCTTCACCAATGTATTTTAGCACCTAGCTTTCACATTGTTTACTACAAATTAAAGATGTCATTACATTTCAGGAAAGCCATTTTAATCTGCTGGTTTTTAGGACATTCCAACAGAATTGCAGCACACTTTAAAAAAATTAGATTATTTTCTCTAGCTGAAGTATTCTTTTCCTAACTGGCCTTTTCAAAATTAAATGTGAAATATGAAATAATAGCTGCATTTCAAAGAGCTAGGGAGATTCCATTTGGTAAAACGTCCAAATACGTTAATGTTCCTTTGATTTTTTTCAAAGTCTTTGAGGTCGTTCTCTCTTGCTGCTTCAGCCTTTCATGACCCTTTCTTCTGCTTTCCTTTCAACCTTATGAAGTCCTCATTTTATCAATTTTTTTTAAATTAACACCTATAGAGTCAAGGAATTTCAGCAGATGCCTATAAAAGGAGCAGGAATTCTTCTGCTTGCTTTCAGCATTTCCCTCCCATATCTGTGTAAGTTCTATCCAGCCCACAATTTGATATATGAACTCCATTTCTCCTTCCTTTTTAATTATACTGAGATTCTCCCTTGTGAGTAGGAAAAATTCTACCCCGAATAGATATGTGGCAGGGACTAATAAGTGAACTCCTTTATAAGGGGATTCCATATGTCTAAAAGGTTGAATTCACTGTTATATTGTTGAGTAATGGAGGAGCAGGACTGCCCAGAGGGGGGGCAAGTGGGGCAATTTGCCCCGGGCCCAGCAGGGGCCCCCACGAGAGTTTTTCAGGCCCCTGGAGCGAGGTCCTTCACTTGCTCCGGTGGCCCCGGAAAACTCTCGCGGGGCTTGGGCCCTGGAGCTTCTTTGCTCCCGGTCTTCACTGGCGGGGGGTCCTTCTGCTCCGGGGCGGAAGGACCCTCCGCCGCCCGAAGTGGTGACCCCCGCCGCCAAATGCAAGCGAGTCTTCAGCGATATTTGGTGGCGGGTCTCCCTTCTGGAACCCGCCACGAAGTGCCTCGAGAGACCGCGGCATGGCACCCTTGTTGCCGCATAACGCCAAAGACGCGCGTTCATTCGGTGGTGGGTCCATTCGGCGGTAATTCGGTGGCCAGGGGTCCCACTGCAGGTCTCGGGGCATTTGGGTGGGGGTCCTGAGTGGAAGGACCACCCCGCTGCGACATTACTGCTGAAGCGGGGGACCCCCACCGGGCCGACGGACCCAGGCTGCAGAATCATCTGGGAGGCTCTGTGGAGGAGGACTTTGACAGCAATCTCAGGAGAAAAGATGATCTGTCCACTGTGAAATTTTAAGCATAAAGTAAGTCACTGTTAATATAGTAATGGTTCAGGGAATCAGCTTCACAAAGTCAAAAAGAAACACTATAAAAACATGAGTAAATCTTAACTTCAGAGTAGGTACATTAATTGTCATCTAAACTGTTGTCAGTGGGATGCACTGAACCATAAAACCAAGATATTTCTTGAATAAATTTATAGCTCACTAGGGGCTAATTATGGGTTACTATCCAGCTTAAGAAAGAGGATGAATTTTTGGTGAATGGTAGGGTGGTGAGATTATTTTATTCATACATATATTAATTTATCTTAATTATAGGTCAATAGACTTTCAGAAAAATGATGCCAAGTTTAGGCATATAAAGTCCATTCTGGGTGTATAGAACATTTTTCAAAGTACCTAAACTTTTGGAGCCTAAGGCATCAAAGATGAATACAGGTGCCCTAAAATTACTTAAAACATCCTAACATAGGAGCCCATTCCACTGTGTCGAAGTTAGACTCAGACTCACAGTTTGTCAGACCACTGTTTATGTAGCACAGCACTCTGCTAACATAACACTGCAGATAATGTGAGGCACCATCGCAAGACACAACTATCTTTTTTATACAGATAAAAGGCTGAGAAATTAGCAAATAAAAAGGAAGCAGAATCTGGGCTAGGCCATGCATTATCTTATTTCCTTACTAACTTTACCATCTTCTGTTAATGTTTTGCCATTAGCACCAATTGTTATGCTAATGTTTCTTTTCTGCAGTCTGTATTTCAACATTTCTTTATTTCTGCTAAAGATTCACATGACACCAGTTTTCTTTAATCCATTCTTATTTTTACAGTATAATTCATTCTACTTTCACAACTGAAAGCCAACAAAAGGCTCCTAAGTGCCTAGTCACTTTTGAAAATGGGACTTAGGCTCTTTGTAAAATTTTATCTCCAGCCTCCAGTTTAGTATCTCCTGAGAGACTGTTGGAAGTAGCTCCTGATTTGCCACTATACTATTCATAGATTATTCCAAATTGATCGATGACACTTCTGAGCCTAAGGGCTCTTTGTGGAAAGTTTCCTGTGACTATTCGCTGTATGTGGTATGTTTGGTCACCTAAGTCTCACTCTAAATAGCATCTAGATAGCTTCCATTGAGAACTATTTGTTTCCGTCACTATGAGCATCATTTTGTTTGTATGAAGGCTTGGGTGGAATGCATTGGGTGTTCTTCAAACAATGCCCTTATCTGCCATTCTCAGGGTTCAGAAATGTCTGTCTGTTACCCAATCAGGGAATGGAGAGGAAAATATGTGCTGTGTGGAAGGATCCTGATATGGTTTGTATGAAGTAAATGTGGTTTGCAGGGGGAAAGAGGGGAGCTGGAAAAAGAGTGCCAGTGCAGTGAGAACTTTTTGTCCCCAGAGACCTTACAGCTGCTGTAGAGAGGCGTTTAGGGAGGGAATGAGCATGGGGTGGATGCAAACCACCCATCGGGAGGAGAGAATCAGGGCTCTGGCTGATTTTTCAGCCCCAAGCTAGATTTTTTCTCCTTCTCTTCAGGGATCTGAGTAACATCTCTCTCGAGCTGTATGGGAAATGGCTTTCCCATCCCATGAAAAATTTGAGATTTCAAAGATTTTCCCATTTCAGAACAGGACAAAATCAAGACCTTATGAATGTTTGCATGACCAAAGTTTTGTTGAACCTGACCCTTTCCTAGAAAAAGTTTGGGTTTCAGTGGATCCACTGTTATTCTCCAGCGAGGGTACCAGGGTGTAGCTGGTCCATGAGGTTACGTGAGTAACAGTCTGTTTTTCTGCTTCATCTTTGGAGGTGGCACTGTAGAACGCGGTCAGATTTTTTTAATGAATAGGATGGGACTGATGACAGACTTGACATTGAACTGGTAACAAGTTGAAAGATTACTAGAAAGGGGCTTGGATGTTTGGTAAAATGAGGGAGAACTGTGCAAGAAAATAGTGTCTAGGGGACAGTAGACTGGGGAGTGGGATATTTTTAAGAACGTTTTAAAAATTGGATGCATTGTCAGGCAGAAACACCAACAAAAGTAATTAACTTCGAATGAGATAACAGAGCTTATTAAGAATTTGTTCATCTCTCCTGGGGGATGTAGTGTCATTCAAGGGAGATATCACGGCAGCATTAGGACAATGCAATCAACAATGCCTTGAAATTCATGTTTCTGGACGTCACAAGGAATTTTAATTAAATTATGCAAATATATTACATTAGGAAAATACAAGTCACGAAAGGCTTCGAGATGGTGTTAGTGTGCTGCTGGGCCAGAAAATGTGAGAAAGGAACTGTCTTGTGGTAAGAATAAGGGATTAGAAGACAAAATAAATAAGAAGAAACAGGAGCTGCCCTCAGGGTGAAGCTAGTAGCTGCCAGTCAGTATTGGGAATCTCCTGGGAGTGGAGCCAGGAATTGCTATAGGGAGCATGACAAGGAATCACTAACCACTGCCTGAGGTACCAGCAGAAAAAGACTCTTCAGGGGGCCAGGTGAGGAGGAGGGCAGGCAACATGTGAAGAACAGACAAGAGGTCTAGGGATCAGGAAAACAATTGCAGGGGAGCAGGGAATCAAGGGCTAGGGGAAGACAGGGTGATTCATCTCTTTCAGAAAGAGCTAAATATTTATCATGGTTAACTCATAAATATTTTCCTAATGAGTTTTCCATGTAAACAATTGCTTTAGGTCCCCCTGGGATATTGCATGCTTACAAATGGGATTATGATTGGAGTTTGGGAGACGCGTGCTTGAGACAACCTCTCTATTAAGATGTGGTCCACAGCGTTTTCAACTGCATCACAAAGGTGGCCATTAGCATACTATCTAGGCACTGCCTTGTGACCAGTTTCACAAGCTTAAGAGATCAAGAAACTCAAGCCCCACTTCAGGAAAGCATCACATTCCATGAAAGCTCCTGAGCAAGTGCTTTGACTTCCAGGGGACAATGATTAACATGAAACATGCGTTTATAGACTTTCAAGAATGGAGATGGTTTATGGTTGTCATGTGAAGGATTCACAAGACATCTGGGTTCTGCTGCTGGCTATGCTACCGACTTGCCCTGTGACAAGAAGTAACCTCTCTCTACTCTGGAAATAGGAGAGAAATACCCTTACCTAACACAGAAGTGTTTTGAAGGATAAATCTGCAAATGCTTGTACATGTACTTAATTTAAGCATGGGAACGCTCCCATTGACTGCAGCTT
Source organism: Chelonoidis abingdonii (assembly GCF_003597395.2). Lineage (NCBI taxonomy): Eukaryota > Metazoa > Chordata > Testudines > Testudinidae > Chelonoidis > Chelonoidis abingdonii. The sequence continues at coordinate 76,159,645 of NC_133771.1, read as the reverse complement.
GACCACTCCTATGATTCAAGTTAAGCACCTGCATAAGTGTTTGCAGGATCAGGACTTAAATCACTAATGCTGTGAGATGCTTGGTTGAAAGGTGTACATGTCAAGTATTGTTATAATAGTGCACACTTGGGCATATGTTTTCTAAGAAGGTCTCCTGCAGTGTGTTCCACATTTGTACATATATATATTTCATCCTAAAAAAAAGTTTCTTTGTGGCTCTATAGTATGTTTATCTGAAAACCCAGTGTGTATCCTGAAACCCAGCTAAGCTGCAATGCACAAATGACATGCTCGGAGTGGAAAATCTCTGCAAAGATTAAGGTTTTGGTTCTGTAATTTTTTTAAAGAGTGTCTGAGTAATAATAAGTGTCAGAGCGTGCAGGAAAGAGGATGCTTTTTAAATCAAATGAAAGATAAAAGAGTTTTTCCAACACACAGCATGAAATGTGCTTTGGCAGAGGAAGCTGCAGTTGAGAATTCACTATCTGGATGACTGTGCTGGTAAAAGTAGTGCTGCAGGAACAAAAGCAGGGGTGTATTAAATCCAAATATTTACCTTTAATAAAAATGAGTGAGTAAGGGTAGGATTCACAAAGGTGTTTAGGGACCTCGCACCCATTGATTTCAATGGCAGTTAGGCTCCTAAATACCTTTGTGAATCCTATCCTAAATATTTTGCTTAATGTTCTGTTTTTGAGCAGTATCTGGTTGAATTTCTAAGCAACAGTTTTTTCTGCACTTGGGGCCCAGTCCTGCACCTAGAAGACAGTGGGAGCTTTGCCATGATTCCTGTGAATGCAGGACTGGGCCTTGTACAATAATCTGATATCTTGAGGCACTTCTAAATAAATGGTTTTGAGGGTAAAACAGCCTCTGTGGATTTAATCGATGTATTAAACTGATTACATTGCAATATATTTGTTTGACAAATAATTATAAATCTAATGAAAAGGCACCTGGTTGTCAATGTTTCTCAGTATGACTTCATTTCAGTGTATCTGAGGATTAATTAGATTTGATTTGGAGACAATGAATGGATAGTGGTGCAAAGCTTTAGGGCTCACTAGTTCAAGAATGAAATGACTACAAGTAGCCTAGCTGAAAATAAGAGTAAACTTTTCTGTGTAAGCCAATATGCATACTGATGTAAAAAAACCAAACAAATCCCAGAACCACTCTGGTGCAGAAGGAAGGGGATGGTAAGGCTTGGAAAAGTAACTTAGCATAAGGAGAGCCAGGATACCAGGAACTCTAATGGTGCAACACATCAGGTCTGACCAGTTTAGAAAATGAAGTGACTGTAGTAAACTGAAACAATGTCCCTGAAAAATGTGAATCAGATATTAGCAGGGCCAGCTCCAGGTTTTCTGCTGCCCCAAGTGGCAACAAAACAAAACAAAAAATGGTCGGCGGCATTTTGGCGGCACCTCAATTGGGCCCCTCCGTTCTTCGGCAGCAGTTCGGCAATGGGTCCTTCGCTCCCTCTCTTCCTCTTCAGCGGCAGCTCAAAGAGAAAGAGAGGGACTGAGGGACCCACTGCCGAGTTCCCGCTGAAGACCCAGACGTGCTGCCCCAATAGTGGGTGGAGTGCTGCTTCTTTGTATTGGTGCCCCATGCACCTGCTTCCTTTGCTGGTGCCTGGAGCCAGCCCTGGATATTAGGGGATAGCTTCTTTTTGCCAGTGCAGTCTGCTAGTTTGTGCACGATTGCGGTGGGAGAAAGGAATAGTAAAAAGTAAATGAAATATGCACGTGTCTGTATAGAAATGATTCTGAAACCCTTTTTAACCATTCTTGTCTGGGTTAACCTCATCCTTCTTGCCATCCAGTGCTGGAGACCTAGTTCTCTCAAAATAAATGATTGTATAGGAGAATGGAAGATGTAGAGGCAGGGAGGGAGAGGACATGGATGATTTCAGAGTATCTCTCTCCCTAGGACATCAGGATTTATGCTGTGTCCTAGATTTGGTTTATTGTCCAACATGGTATTTGAATGCAAGGAGGAAAAAGGGCGTTGTCTGTCTTATACACAGCACTGAGGGCTGGTCTATACTATGGGGGGAAATTGATCTAAGATACGCAACTTCAGCTACATGAATAATGTAGCTGAAGTCGAAGTATCTTAGATCAAATTATCTACCATTCTCATGGCATGGGATCAATGTCCGTGGCTCCCCATGTCGATTCCGCTACCGCCGTTTGGGTTGGTGGAGTTCCGGGATCGATAGGAGCTCGTTTGGGGATCGATATATCGACGCAATATATCGATCCCCGAGAAATCGATTGCTACCTGCCAATACGGAGGGTAGTGAAGACGTAGCCTGAGAAAGGGAAGGGCATTCGTCCAGCCCTTGGGTGCCATTGGAAACAGCAGTGAAGGAATGTGTCTGCCTTGTGAAAGCAGAACTCTGCTGAAACACCTCAAATACATCCTGTAGAATGGTAACCAAGTCACATGTGACAGTGAACAGAGATTTCTTTGTCACAGATATAACTGGAGCAGTAGTTAATCAATACCTGACATTTTTCTCTCTGAAGATTTTAAGTCATTTTTGCTTATTTGAAGAACATGCCTGCAAAAAGCACAGCGTGACAATGCAGTTTAGGCTAACATAGGGGACTGAATCAGGGATACTGAGTTAAAAAAATGACTTTCTACAGTTTGAGCTAAAGAGCCAGCCTCTAGTGCCAGGGAATTGTGCACTGACCACTCATTACACTTGCACAAACGAGGTATAGCAGAACCCATTGTAACAGGTGCTCTCTATTGATTCAGGGGCAAATCCTGCTTGTTTTACTCATGTGAATGTGTTCAATGGGACTTCTTGTATGAGTAAGGCTGGGAGGCATTTCACCCTGATTGTTTTCAAATGTGTGATCTGTACACTCTCTCTCTCTCTCTTTAAATAATAACTTTTGGGTTGGATTTTCAAACGTTCTCAGCATAGGGCCTGTCTGCTGCCCCAGGCCCTGCCCCCACTCCACCCCGCCTCTTCCCGTCCGCCACCCTGAGCATGCCTCACCCTCGCTCCTCCCATCACCTCCTGCACGCCACTAACAGCTGATCCATGGCGGGTGGGAGGTACAGAGAGGGAGAGGGAGGGGGAGGAGCTGATCCGCTGGGCTGCCAGCAGGCCGGAGGCACTGCAGGGAGTAAGAGGCATAAGTAGGTGCTGGGGGTGCTTCCACACCTGCTGGCTTGAAGTGGTTTCCATCATGTATAAGGTTTACAGTTTGGTTCAATGGCTCTCAGCATCCCCACTATACAAATTATTCCTGCACCACTGGTGGGAGGAGCTGATTGCAGGGCGCTGCCAGTGGGTCCTGAGCACTTACTATTTTTTTTGGAGCACCCCTGGTGTTGGCATCTATGGTCCTCAGCATTGGATTAAGTCTGCTTCCAGTGCAGTCAAGGACAGTTTAGGCCAATGCTGACAGCTTTTGACAACTGCACCCATAATGGATAGACAAGCAATAGAATAGCAGAAGTTGTTTATTGGCCCTGATCCAAGTTGGAGTCAATGAAAAAACTCCCATTGATTTCAGTGGTCTTTGGATCAAGCCTTTGAGGATAAATCTTGTGAGAATAAAAACAGAGAAAACAGACATCCAAAATCAAGAACTTTAATACACTTAATACACTTTCCTTTTATTTTTAATATACCTATTACAATAATTTGTTAGGCATATATAGAACACTATTATTTACATATCCAGTGTTTATCCTTTGGGGTGAATTCCAGTGCTAAATAAATAAGTCAGTGAGCTGCTTATTAACCATGTAGAAAACACACTTCCAATAGATTTCACATAATGATGACATCCTTGATATGGTTACAGTTGCCTGTAGTTTCATAGAGTAGATCTCTTCAGATTGCAGGCAAATGGTGTATAAAATTATAAACATAATCAGAAGAAAATTATAACAATACAACAAATTAAAAACTGTACTGAAAAACCATTAGTAGATAGGCCTCCACATTTTTCATAGTCATTTCAGTGTAATAATATAGTCCAGCGATCAGCAACTTTTGGCATATAGCCTGCCAGGATAAGCACCCTGGCGGGCTGGGCCGGTTTGTTTACCTGCCGCGTCTGCAGGTTCGGGTGATAGCGGCTCCCACGGGCCACGGTTCACCGATACAGGCCAATGGGGGCTGCGGGAAGCGGCATGGGTCGAGGGATGTGCTGGTCACCGCTTCCTGGAGCCCTTGCAGACGCGGCAGGTAAACAAACCGGCCCCGCCCACCAGGGTGCTTACCCTGCTGGGTCGCGTGCCAAAGGTTGTCGATCCCTGCTATAGTCCAAGGGCGACAAAGAGATATGATTTGGTAAAATCCCAATCATGGAATGTCTAATGCCATTTAAGACGTAACCTTTGGGGAAAATGAAAGTACTTCAGTTAGTAATTATTAAAAATAAAGCACATTTTACCAGGCCTTATTTCTTTCATAGCTTCTTAAAAAATGTCTGCATTTCAGCATTATTATTATTTTTACTGAAGTTCCTCTTAATTCAGTTATCATAATTTTATTTATCTATATACATATAATAGATCATACCATCAACACAAGGAACACAATTATCTGGGATCACAAAGCAAGGATCCAAATCAATTTCTGTTCAGTGTTATGCGTGTGAGCTCAAATATACGAGAACTGGACTTTGGCCCAATCTTGCATCAGGGCCTGCAAGCTCAGAGCCCTGCACCCATATAGAGTCCTATTATCTTCCCTGGGATGGTACTACTAGTGTATGGGTGCAGGGTCCGATGCTGATATGTCCTAATGAAGGATCAGAGCTTTAACTCACACAAATAATGGTAGGTTATTTCTCATAATTCTTGTCAATAATATTTTGGAGGCCAATCCTATGACATGTTATTAAATTGTTGAATATCTGGGACATTCAACTATGGCACAAAGCAGTGGATTCTCCAAGATACATAAAAAGACAGAGAATTGAGTTCATAATTGTCAGCCATTTTTCCTTACAATTTTAACATTCTCACCTTTATGCTGGTAAAGAACTGGCCTTCTTTACTTGTAGTATCATTTCTTATTAGATGAGATATTTTAGATTTTAACTGCACTGTAGTTTGGCAAATGAATTGTTTTGGATTTTAGAAGCACATTTTGCTATAGATTTCAACATCTGGCCTTTTTAAGACACCTGTCCAACTATTAAAAAGAATAGTTTAAAGCAAAATTGATGTTTGATATAAAGTAACAGTTCTGTTGTTGTAAACATGGAAAAATATTCTACAAAAAACAAGTAGAAAAGTGATTTCTGATTTATGAATATGGTTTGTATAAAAATGCAAGTGACTAATCTGTATGCTAAGAATGGCCCTTGTGGGCAGTGTTGTGACAGTACATCACATTTTCACAGCTTACATTGTCACAGTCAGAACCATAATGTGATGACATCCTCAGATAAGAAAAATATTATTTTACAAACTGTACATTTGGCATCTGTTTTCAATTTTATACATATATATAAAATAGTGCAAAATACAATATGCTAGTACAATGTTTTTCAAATCCTATTAAAAACTTCTGAATTTTTAACCTTTCTTCTCATTCACTGGAAACAGTTTGGCACACTAGAACTTTTGTTTAGACAGAAAACATCTCACTTTGTTGCTGTCACTATCTTCACTGCATCTTTTAACCATTAAATTACTCCAAAGACATTAACCGTTCCATGTTTCCTTTCCCTACCTGTAACACTTGTATGATTAAAACAGCAGTAAAAAAAAATCATAGACACTAGGGTAATTTATTCACTCAGCAATATAGAATAGACCATATGTGACTGCTGATTTCATCCATTGTCAGAGGACAGTGACTGTACAGCATGTTCTCCAAATATTGACTGCTAGAGTAGTTGGTTGGATATGGTCTCCAGAATCCCTTAGAACTTCATGCTAATTTCAGATGTGTAAGTGCTGGTTAACCCATATATCTTTCTTTAAAATTCTGCTATTCAGCATGCCCATGTATTTGAGATTAAACCTAAATCCCAGAAGAGAAATCTGGGTTCCATTAAATAAATAGCCAAACTCCCATTGACTTCATTGGGGACAGGATTTCACCCAGGTCACTTTCCAGTGGGTTGGATTCATGGAAAGAATAACAGGTACATATTTTGACTACCAAATGACAACAAATTAAGTGTAAACTTATTATTTAGCAATATTAGAAAAGTAATGAATAATTCCAATAATGATGGACACTTAATTTGTGCAGACTGGCACCATACTTTCTACCCTGGAGACTGAAATGCTCTATTTAATCATAAAACAGTCACAGGTAGAAGTAATGCAAATTATCTTTTTAATGAGACTGTGCTCTGATCTGGAGGAAAAGTTCTAGGAGAGTCTCCATTCAGTCCTTGGTTTCTTAGGCTAATGGTGCTAATTGTATAAAGATTGTTGTGACATGTCCATGGACTGATGTCACCATATAATGTACTGGAGGTTTTGTCAGAACCAAAAAAAAGAAAAAAATATTAGCAGGCATAACATAATACTGAGTTTTTACATTGTCCAAACAATTTTTTCTTAAACGAAGTCTTCTCTGACTTTTCTAAACGACCATAATTAATAAAGATCTATTATTACTTTTTCTCCAATTTTCCATGTCTTGTCCGCAACTCAGCCACAATTACTTGACAATCATCCCTTAATTCAAGTAGGGCCTTACTAATGAGGTTCTTATATTTCCAATGAAGCTAGAGCACTATAACATGCGTCATTCTGTGGCAATTATGCCATAAACTCAAACCATCACTGACTAAATTTATTTAATCAATTTATAGGCATTTCTATAGCTCTTACGAGCATCTAACAAACTTCCTTTCTGTGCTGATTTTTCTAAAGCTAGAATCAGGAATTAGCTCTGGAACTGTTTGTTCCAACACAAATAACAAATAGGAAGGCTATTTACTGGTAACAGTCATATAATGGTCATTCAGTCCTGAATTCTCTGATTTGCTAAAACTCCCATTGGAGTCAACAGGCGATTTGGCTACGAAAGCCATGAAAGATAATGCTGAAATAACTTTCTGTGAATCCTATCTGCTCTCTTAGCGTTCACCCTACCAAAATCATTATTATTTAAAATCAGTCATAACACAGCCATGACTATTAGTCTTAACAGTAACTAACAATCTGCAATAGGATAAGATCCTGATCCAGCAAAGCACTTGAGTATGTGGTTAAATATAAGCATGTGAGTAGTCTCACTGAAGTCAGTTAAGCACAGGGTAGAGGGCCCCAATTCAGCAAAGCACTTAAGAATGCACTTAACTTTAAGCACTTACTTGAGTCTCTTTTGGAGTCAACAGGGCTTAAGCCTATAGTTAGTTTATTTGCTGAATGGATCCACAGTGCTTTGTTAGACCAGGAGTACCTTCAATAAGTCACAACTTTTGAAGTAAGACTAGAATTAGAGTTGATCATGTCAAAAATGAAATATGCATCAGTTAAAGTGTTACACAGTTCCCGCCCCACCCCTGAAAAAAGAAGCATAAATGACTTTTTGTCTCTTAATCCAACAAAAGACACAATATGAGCATTATTAGCTAATCATTTAGTTCCTTAACTGATGCTCGTCAATCTGCCTTTCACACGTGAGCCATCTGCTCCGGGTAAAGGAAGAGCTGGAAAGGAATTACATACTCACTTTTTCTAAAGATCTTGCTTTTAGAAACCAATGGTTGTACTCAGTGACACTGACTAACTTTTCACTATATATTAAACAACACGGCCAGTTCTATGTATTCTCTTCACACATTACATACCAAGCCTGAAAGCCAGGAATTCGTACTCCATCAGCACAGTACTCACTTGTCTCATTTGTTCTAAAAAAATAAAATAAATAAATAAATAATGTCCCTGGCAATATCGCGATTAAATTTAATGTACCTCACCCAAGCTGCTTGTTCATTGTGACTGTGAGCCTCTCACATGACAAGAAAAGGGCATTCAAAGAACTGGCAACCCTAGGTCTCTTAGGAATGGGGATGCCTTATGGCATATGAGCTGTAGTGACTGGGAAATGAAAGAAAGAAACTACTTTTTAAGAACACAAGGAGTCCGGTGGCACCTTAAAGATTAACAGATTTATTTGGGCATAAACTTTCGTGGGTAAAAAACCCACTTCTTCAGATGCATCCTTGTTGTTTTTGTGGATACAGACTAACACGGCTATCCGTGATACATTTTAAGAAGGATCTGTTGATTGTTTGCACTGACTGGACTGATAAAGCATCTCACTAAGTAATGTTTTCCAAATTGATGAAGGGGAGAACACTGATAACTCACGGTAAGATAGGAAGCCTAGAAATGTCCAAAAGACAGCCTTGTAAAGAAATTAATGAGTAAGGTGTGCATGGGTATGGTTTGAAAATGAAGCAATGTAAAGAATGTGCTTACACTATGGAGATATACCTATCTCATAGAACTGGAAGAGACCCTGAAAGGTCATTGAGTTCAGTCCCCTGCCTTCACTAGCAGGACCAAGTATGGATTTTGCCTTGATCCCTAAATGGCCCCGTCAAGGACTGAACTCACAACGCTGGGTTCAGTAGGCCAATGCTCATATTGTGTGAAAAGCACAGGTTTTGCCTCCTCTCTCTTCTAAGCAGGTATACTGAAAAATGTATTCTCAGTGCACAGAAAATAAATGACTAACTGTTGCAGTAACTGGAAACTACTGAGCATACACGCAGGTTATGGATGGCTGGAAGATAAAAGATGCCTGAATGCTTGAATTAAAATCATTGATAAAAATGTGGACAGTTATCTGGCCAGTCATTTTTCACTTCTCTTTTCCTCTAACACTACCTCCTTCCACCAAATCCTCTAAAGGCATAAAAGTTCCTTACTTCTCTCCTTTCAGTAACTCCAGATAACCCGCCATCCATGATTAGTTCTACCATAATTGTTTTTTGTGCATACTCTCTTCCACTGATTTGCTATTTTGATTCTTCCAGTGTGGTTTGTATATGTAAGAAGGACCCCTAAGGGATCACAGATACAATGATCAGTGTCACGTACAGCTTCAAAATAGTCTTCCAGCAGTAGAAATACAATTTTTTAGGATACTTATGATATGATCTTTATGGGGGACTGTCATAAACAGATGGTTAAGGGTTAATGTTTCTTTTACCTGTAAAGCGTTAAAGAAGCTCAGTGATCCTGGCTGACACCTGACCAGAGGACCAATTGGGGGACAAGATACTTTCAAATCTTGGTGGAGGGAAGTCTTTGTTTGTGCTGTTTGTTTTGTTCGTTGTTCACTCTTGGGGCTAAGAGGGACCAGATGTTTACCCAGGTTTTCCCAATCTTTCTGAATCAGTCTCTCATGTTTCAAAATAGTAAGTACTAGCTAGAAAAGGTGGATTAGTCTTATGTTTGTTTTCTTAAGTTGCAAATGTGTATTTTGCTGGAAGGAGTTTTACCTCTGTTTGCTGTAACTTTGAATCTCAGGCTAGGGGGGAGGGAATCCCTCTAGGCTATATAAATCTGACTACCTTGTAAACATTTTCCATCCTGATTTTACAGAGATAATTCTTACTTTTTCTGTTTTTAATTAAAAGCTTTCTTTTTTAAGAACCTGATTGATTTTTTCCTTGTTTAAGACCCAAGGGGATTGGGTCTGAACTCACCAGGGATTGGTGGGGGGAAAGAAAGGGGAGGAAGGTTAATTCCTCTCTGTTTTAAGATACAAGGAGTTTGGATCAGTGTAGTCTCTCAGGGTAGCCCAGGGAGGGGAAAGTCTGGAAGCGGGAAAGGAGGGGGGATAGTTTATTATTTCTCCTGGTTTTAAGACCCAAGGGATTTGGGTCTTGGGTTTCCCAGGGAAGGTTTTGGGGGAACAGAAAGTGTGCCAAACCCTGTATTTTGGCTAGTGATGGCGCTATCAGATCTAAGCTAGGAATTAAGCTTAGTGTCCATGCAGGTCTCCACTTTTGGACGCTAAAGTTCAAACTGGGGGAAAAATACCTTGACAGGGACACCTTTAAAGGCACAAATGGCAGCTAGTAAACTAACTTCCATTGATTTTCAAAGGGAGTTGAGAGTCTAGTTGACCTATGGGCCTTTGAAAATTAGAGTTGAGCAAGATTTTTCAGACTAAATTTTTATGGTGGAAAAAAGATGCAGATTCAGCAACACTGAAACGTTTTGTGAATTCATGTTGATTTCACCAAATTATCTCTGTTGTAAAACAAAGAAAAAATCCAAAAAAGTAAAAATATGTTAACATTTTTAAAATGAAAAGTTTCACTTTTTTGTTTCAAAAAGACTTCTTGTTTCAATTTTTCCTTCAATATTTTAAAAATTTCAAGAAGTGTTAAAAAATGCTCAAAATTTAAACATTTTTAAACACACTACACAATTTATTTCAACTTTTTGATTTGCTGAACGTTTTAATATTTGGTTCAACCTGAATCTATTTTTTTCAATATTTCAGACTTACCAGCAAACCAAAAAATCCATTATTCACACAACTCTATTGAAACACTCCCTTTGGTTTTCTACATGACTGTTCTGTGGAAAGCATTAATTATAGCATTAATTGACTGATTTCATGGAAGCAATTCTTTAGAGTAATCAAGGCTGCATCTAAAGAAAAATCTTTCACTTCCAAAAGTCAAGATCCACCACTCCAAAAATGCTGCCATTATTCAAAAGGAGGGGCATCAACAATTACTCCTGCTGCATCTGCATTCTTCCATCCAAATGGAATTGGCTGGCATCAGGCGTGACATTAGGAAGAAATATTTCTGATCCCAACCTCTTAGAAGTCAATGAAAGAATTCTCATTAACTTCGATCAGGCTATGATTGATCCCTTTGACTCTTCTATGAAAGTTGAGATGTCAAGCAGTGCTATTGGGATTGAATACAACAATGGTTATAGCAGATGTACTAGCAGCACAAGTGTGCTCCTTAGCTCATTTTAATTTGCTGATAGGTTTTTGCAAAGTGGAAAACCTGATTTGAAGCTGGATTTTCATGTTTTGTGGAAGAAAGAAAACTGAGTAACAAAGAAAGAGAGAAAAAGATCCAGAAAATAGTAAATTAAATTTGTTGTTATTGTTAATTAAAAGAAAATATACATTATTAAATACTTTTGGTGTATGGACACACATGTTACCATGTGCTGCCAGACTAAGGCCAGGTCTACACTGCGACTTTAAATCGATTTAATGGCCGATATACCGATTTAACGCTGTACCCGTTCACACGATGTCGTCATTAATATCGAGTTAAACGGCTCCTTAAATCGATTTCGGAACTCCTCCAGAACGAAGAAGATAGCGCTAATTCGAAAGTGATAACATCGGATTAGGGTTCGTGTGGAACGGAAATACGACATTATTGGCCTCTAGAGGTATCCCACAGTGCAGCCATGACCGCTCTGGTCCGCAATCCGACTCGGATGCGGAGTGCCGTAAACAGGAAAAGCCCCGAGACCTTTAGATGACATTTCCTGCTTTCAACAGTGTCCAGCTCTGATCAGACACGGGTGGCGAGTGCAGTTCAAATGCAAAATGTAGCTCCTGCATTGAACCTTACCGGGAGATACTAGAATCTGATCGCTGTATGTGAGACAAAATCTGTTTTATCAGAGGCTCCGCGTTAAAGAACAGGAAATGCCAAAGCGTTGAAAAATAAACTCCAGGATACACAGCGTGGTGCAACGCATAACGGGAAGCCAGACTCAAACGGATACTCTGGAGGGTAGGGGGTAATGAGGGACTCACAGCTACCAGTCTCCACAAAAGCCCCAAGTCTCTGAAAACTATTTGCAATTCTGGCTGAGCTTAATACACCGGTGTCTTGCGTGTTCACTGGGAACAGCTCGTCAGTCTCTTCCTCACCCCCCCCGCCCCCAGCATGAAAAGAAGAAGTAAAATAAATAATTCCTTGAGTTACTGTAATGTACCACTCTGTGTACTGACATGCTGCTGGCAGAGGAGTGCGCGAGGTGTTGCAACGGTCACGGATACCGTTTGTGATCTGCAAGGGTCCATGATTGCTGTTGCTTGGCGTTTGCTCAATGCACTCCCGGGAAAAAGGCACCAAAGGTTGTCTGCCTGCCTTCACAAAGGGAGAGGGTTGAAGGCTGTTAACTCCCAAGCACGCACCCAGGGCAATGTTTGCTGCCGGCCATCAGGCACTGTGCTTCACCCGGACGTGGAACTATGGGAATAGCTGAGGAACAGCTACCCACATGCACGCTCTAGAAGAATCGATGGTAGCGTTTAGACGCATGGACGAAAAACAATCGAATTTCGTGATCCCACTGTGGACGCGCTAAACCGATTTTATTAGATCTGTTTTGTAATATCGGTTTAAGCTAATTCGAAATAATCGTGCAGTGTAGACGTACCCTAACTCTGGCCCTTTGGTATGGTAACTTGGCAGGCAGAGAATTCTATAAATCTCCACAAAGGATGGAGTGTTTCTGATAGCAGTAATTCAATAAAAGAAAAAAATATTACTTTTTTAAAATAACCTGGTTAGCCAGTCCCTTGAAAAATAAGTGACCAAAAGAAATCTCCTCCACATGAGAATTCTTGACAGTGTACATTCAAAAGAGACCAATTTATCAGTTTTCCTCATGTTTCCCCTCCAAGAATGAGCACAAAGGGAAAGAACTAAGCAAATTAGTGCAGCACCCCTGGTGATCAAGGCTCATAGCCACCACATGCATTGTGGCTAGATCTTATTTAAGACAATAAAACCAAACTGTGTACACCTATATGTGCAATTATATTTAACAGACATAGCAAGAATACTACTGCCAGCAAACAAAAAAGTAATTGTGCCTGATTCTGAGATCTCTTTGTCAGCAGACCACTCATTAACATCACTGGGTATTTTGCCTGAGGTAAAATGGCAAGATATTAGGTCATCAGAAAGAAATGTTAACAAGCTTTATGGTTGTAATTGTGAAATACAACCATTTGTTAAATGGCAATAATGTACATAGCAGTGTACAATACACGGAGATACAGACAGTCCCTGCCCCAAAGAGTTTGCAGTCTGCAGTATAACAGAAACCCTAAGCCAATTTTAGAGTATATTGATCAGGTGAGACTCAGCTAGCACAAGAGTTCTGTAAAAATATTAAGCTCTCAAGTATCTGGCAAACCACAGAGGAGATTTGGGCTGGTGTGGCCTAGTCTGAGACCCTCCCTCCTGTTTGCTCAAAAGGCATCAAGCCCCTTGCCTGAAGCCATCTCCTTGCAATTAAATGCTGACTTATTTCCTCATGATTTAAGGGGTGGGGGCTCCATGCTCCTTGTTGGGTTATTTATGGAGCGTGTGGCTCATCTATGTCCCAGCCTCACCTTTCAGCAGAGCTGGCAATGTGTTAGGATAGCATCACTTTTTAAAGACTTGTGTATAATTTTTGGCTCATTTAGATCTTGGTTAGGTTTCTCTCTGATTTTCTCACTAACACTCAAGACACTGTAGGAGACCTAATCTGAAAGTGAAGGACTATGTGAAGATACACAGAAGATACAAATTTAGGTCCTGATCCAGCAAAGCACTTCAACACATTCTTAACTTTAAGCACCAGAATAGTCCCACTGAGCCTGATCCAACTCTCACTGATGGCACTACTTATGTGCTTAAAGTTAAGCATGTCCTTATGTGCCTTACTAGATTGGTACCCTATGGTTTCTGTAGCAACAAAATATATACCTTCTTGTCTCATCATTATAGCTTCTTGTTATTAATATGACAAATACATCAGCTGAGTCTTGAAGCCAGGGGACTAATTTTGACATGATGTAAGGGCTTTTAACATGTAAGACAACTTCAATTAGCTGAAATGAAATAAAAGACCACATATAGTTCACCAAGGCATTGAAGCAATCAATACAAAGACTCTCAAACTTCAGAATCTGCAGGATCAGGTCACAGATTACTTCAAAACAGTGTAGCACTTTAAAATACTGTGAATTTACTTGCCTCCTGAATAAAAGAAAGATGAAAAAATGTCCTGGATTTTACCTTGTAATAGTAATTTGTACACTATAGAAATACCACCCATAATTTTGCACATGGGTGAGTTCTTTTTAGATAGTAACTTTCTTCAAAGATTGGATTTCAGTCTATCAGATTAAAGCACAACATGAGCTGTCCTTTTATATTTCATACTGAAGTGCTGGTGAATTTAGGAGATTCACAGTATGCTGTAAGTAAACCTTTTAAGACTTAGCAATAAATGGGTATTATTAAATATTTGAATCATGAAAGCAACTTTTGAACTCTTACGTAAAAGATCAATTCTAGTTTGTAGTTCTATAACCTTTTCATTCAGTGTTCCATGTTATGTTCTTAAATCTATAGTTCTTTCACACCTTTCAGCATTTGTGTTCCATCTTCGATTACAAGGAGGTAACACAGAAATTAACATATCATTCACATATCATATCATCCAATGTTTACCATAAAAATCAACTGCTGGCATAGGCCCCACTCCAGCAAAGCACTTACACCCATGCTTAAAACTAAGTACGCCCTTAAGTGTGTTGCTGGATCAGGGCCTTAAATATTATTCAAGCTATACTTTTTTCCTGATGTAAGTTTTTGTATATTCTTCCTTTTTCTAAATTTCTGGCTTCTTTCTTCATGCTTTATTTCAGCTGCTGACTACTCTTTAGATTAAACTAAATCTAGAGGGATGCTGCCATTCTGTTTAGACATAGTCCAAAATTTCTGCCTCTGATTTACTTTCATTTAAGGATGTTAAGTTTTGACCAGATCCATAACCAGTAGCTGTCAATGGAAATATGCTGATCTACACCAGGTAAGTTCTCCTTCAACAATCATTTTTTTTAGGATTCTTATACCACAGTATATCTTATACAGTTAGTATATTCAGATGTACATATTCAAACCTGTGATCATACCAAAATAAAGGGTCTTGATTCTAAGAGCTGCCTCCAAGTCAGTGGGAGCTATGGGTGATAAACACATGTTGCCATCAAGAACTATGTACAGTGGCTTTATCTTAGTACAAAATACATCTAAATTATTAAACCACCATATCTATGATTATCTATAGTATTGGGGGTTTTAATCCTAGTTGCTTAGGTTACAGGACAATGAATCCAAATAATGCACATATTAATAGACATATTAAAAACCATAATGACAAAACTGCATTTCAGAATTTGCTATGATAGCACACATAATACTATGAACATATTTATATTCAAATCTTGATTATATCCATTGTTCTGATGAGTGCTTTTTTTAAAATACCTTTCATATTACGTACTTTCAAAACAGCAAGAAACCCCCCTAAAAACAAACGGAGCCTTTGTTCTAACTAGAGCTGGTTGAATAATACTAATCTAATGTATGTAATTAATTTCACAATTTTCTTCTAATAAAATATTCAATCAATATTTCTTCACATTATTCACCCATCTCAGGATGCTATCCAGCTGTGATTGAAGTTCAATTAAAGTTGGAACAGACTTTTATACAGTTGGGTGAATAATTCACAAATATTCAGACATATATAAAAATTGCCAAATCTTCCAAATATTTGTTTGAATAATAGGCATATCCAATGGCGCCTGTACAGTTATATCAGTAGGATGTCGCTTGCAGTGATTGTGGATGGAAGACAACCAAGGGGGAGGCTAAAGACTTGGTACACAGATCAGATATCAGCAGAGCTCACGGTGACCAATCTGCATGGTAGCTTGGTATACAATCATGAGTTTTGGAAGAAGGCTATAAACATTGCTGACCCCGAACAGTGAAGTGTTAAGAAAGAAGAAGAAAAAGAGCTGAGCATCTAGTTATACAGATGAGTGTGATAAAATGAGTATATTGCAATTTATTTAAAGTAGCATTACCTGTGACTCTGATTCAAATAAGCACACGCTTAAGTTTAAGCATGTACTTAAATGCTTCGCCACATCAGGACTTCAAGCTTAATTTTCTCAGTTCCTCAATACTCTATCTTAAGGAGATGAGAGCAAATCCATATATTTCCAAGGTATCTTAGTGGACCTAACTGCAAGGGGAATACCTTTTTCCTGTTTAGAATCCAAAGGCTCTCTTATATTTGATAACTTTTTAAAGCTTATTTATAATACATTTTTTTCTAAATCCATATACCTTATGAATAGGAACCACTTAAATCAATGCAGTGTATCCAATTCTACAGTGTTCTTAGAATTTAAGAGGGCAGAAATTAAACCATGAGAAACATTATTGTCTTTTGAAATATTACACAAATTTCAAACTAAACCAGTAGATCGTTTCGTTAAAATTCTCTGAAATCTTAAGATTTGTGTCTTCATTTTCCAAGCATGTGAAATAGCTAATCTAAAGTACAACACACAATGTTAAAAATCACTGCGTCTTGTGTAAGACTGGGACAGATAATCTACTGAAAACATGAAAAACACTTGAATAAAAATTAAAGTAAACAATAAATTATTCTTCAGTGCACATAATTAGCTATATACAGTATAATTTAAAACTGAGTATTGATGACTTCTGATGCTGAGCTTTTAAAATCTGACAAACATAAATAAGATACCTCAAGAGAGGATAGCTGATAAACAGTGACATAAAACACAGATTATTTTTTTTCCTTCCCACCTCCACTTGGGCTACAGATTATGTCAGTTTCTTTGAAAAAATGCACAAAAAGATAAAAAGTTCAATTCCAAAACCATTTTTCTAAATTTCCAATGGACTTGTACTCCTGGTGTCTCCTTACATGGTCACAAGCAAGGCATGCATGTGATTCCCAGAACCGAGGGAGATGCACTGAGAAGTCTTTCCTCCAGTTAAAGTAGCTAAGGTACAGCTTATTATTTTTGTCAAGCATCAGAAGATACTCTGCTAGCTCTCTTGGGGAAAGGAAATCTTCCACATGAATGAAAGAATCTGCTGGAATATAATTCTCATAGTTTTCTCTGGATGGGCCCAATACAACTGGTACAGATCCAGCCAGAAGAGCATTGTAAAGTTTTTCAGTAATATAATCTTTGTGGATTGAGTTTTCAAAGGACAGGTAAAATTTACAAGTGGAGATAGTTGGAATCAAGTTTTTATCATTCACATAGTCTCCAAATGCTTGCCCATAGGTGTGGATTTCAGTATATTTGCTTAGCTCATTATAATACTTGACTCGAGCATGCTCGGGGTTCCAATTACTTACAACCCAACATACCAACTTCTCTTTGCTTGGCACTTCAAATGCAAAGGGGCTCGTACTAACCTTCATGAAGCCATAAGGCACTTGAATATCTGAATCACGCCGATAAGTCAGGGTCAGGTTGAACAGGTGTTCAATGCCACTCTTTTGAGGAGTGTGAGTTGGAGACTCCAAGTTCATCCAAATCCATTTCTGGAATGGTGGCCTAGCTTGCTGAGGTAAATTAGTGAGATCCCAGCTGATGTCTCTGTGGTGAATAAGGACGGCATGAGATCGGTTATACAGTGAGCGGTCAATAGTTAGATGGCACCTCTGGATGTTGAACATTGTTTGGCAGGACGTAAGATCAAATGTCTGCCCAAATGGCCAAACCCAGATCAGTATTGTTGTTTCATTAAAATCACTTTTGGTAGAAAAGAAGCTCTTCATTTTCAGAACTGAGCTAGCTGATTCTATGGGACCAGCAATCCAGCTGTTTGTTGGTTTGATGTAAATAAGTAAAAATGCCATGAAACAACCCAACACAATGAAGATAATTAAAAATGGCCGGAAAATTCCTTTGGATGTTGATGTCATAATTTGTTCTGAAAATAAAAACAAGAGGTGTTAATGGTGTACAAGCGTTCTATTAAAGCAATCACACATCAAAATGAATAGCCTTTTCAATATCACAAAGCCATGAAACTGTGTGGATTTACCCATGAACTTCCAAAGAATTTTCAATAAAAAGGAAATACCCACACACACGACAAACAGTGGCACACCACTTTTGCATTTGGAAAACTAATTTAAATAAACTGAGTGTTTAGGGTTTAGATGCACGTGACTACATCACTATAATTTACTCTGCCAACTGTATGCCTCTAACTTGGTTCAACATATAGAAGGTAGGCTGAGACTGTAGGCTCAGTCCAGGAGGAAGCAGACAGACACTGTTAGTCCCTGGATTCCCCTCTTGTTCCCAGGTGAAGAGTAATTAATTTACTACACTCCTTTCTGGGTATAACATGCTCCCTACCATGTGCTCAGCTGGGTCTGCTGACTGGTATGTGCCAGGGGGTCTGGAATCATGGCTCCAGGCACTCCCTAACCACTTGCTCATGGGGGGTCGGGGAGTTAGAAATTATTGCAAATGCAGCTCTTGCCTGCTCTCTAGATGGGACGAACATCCACACCTGCCATTAAGTACAACTAGAAAAAGAATCCAGGAATACTGGCTCAAGTTCTCGTGCTCTAACCCCTAGATTTACATCATTTCTAAGTAAGGGAAAACGCGTGATGATGAGATGCTGCATGGAGGCTAAATTGTGGTTTTTGTGTCACAGGCCTGGATAGGCAGCAGTGCAGTTACAGTGCCATAGGAATACCAGAGAGATTGCGCCCCTGTGAGATGCCAGTTTTCCTGTGCTACTCCATAGATGAGGGGATGAGCAGTCTACTCTGTCCATTACTATGAGTGCACTGCTCCTCAGCGTGCGCCATATGGGCTCACGTGCTCCCTGTCCCCTTTCTGGAGTCCTGTTCCCCATGGGAAGCATGGGGAGGTGGAGCAGCCATTCAAGGTGGGGTAGCTTGTTGCTTGTCCCTCTGCTCCTTAATGTAGCCATAAAACTTGGAGGCATTTGTTAAAATACAGTTATTTTAATAATAAATTTAGTGAGGGAGATCAATGAAAGGAGGAATGGAGCAGTAGTCAGATACCCAAGAGATCAGAAGGCATCCCAAATATACATACATACTATACATGTCTCATTCTGCAAAGCAGTTTGGTTACAACAAAACATTTGCATGGCTTTTATATATTTCTATGATTTAAGACTTTGTTACGAGCTGCTTTCACAAAAGAGTAGAAAGAATTTGAGAAATCTTCAGGCCTCTTAACCTAGTTTGACAGCTCTCAGTACCTCACCTGTAAAATAAATATTTAAATACAGCATTAAGACATGACAGGAAGTGTTTTAGAGATCTATTAATACAACATGCCTTTGGGTGCATTGTGAGGGTAAAGAGTCGTGTGTAAGTTTGAAGTTCAGTTATAATAACTACTTGTATGAATATTATGAGTGTCCATTTAACATACATCTTCATCTCCAGTCCTATAGCCTTACTGGGTACAAATAGATTGTTTTTCTTTTAAAAAGGCAGATTTTTTTAAATTCTCATGGCTGTGTTGTGACATAAGCCTATCCATTTCACTGAGTCCATAAATGACATGGGCTAGCATATGCTCTTCCCCTCTGCTTACATTAGCAGAAAGGACCCTTAGCCAGCAAACTAGCCCTGGAGGGAGCAGAAAAGACCAACTGCAGTCTCCATGCCATCGTCTCTTCTTCTGCTGACTCATTTATGCTCCTGTATCAGAGCTCTGCTTAGGATTCTAACAGGCTGGCACCACTTGCTTCAAACACCTTACCCTGTTAGTAGGTAGCATTTCTGCTGTGAAGGTGTTATGGGGGTTCTGCTGACTTCCTAAGGCAGGGGACTCATACCTCACCTGGTATAAAGGAAGCAGGAAAGACTCTCAGAGGACTCTCTAGGGTGCGGGTTGAGCAGTTCTGAGGGAGAAACCCTAGGCAGGGGGAAGTCTGGGGAGAAGATCTGAGGAAATTTCCATGTTACTTTATTGTTGTTTTCTTTGCTAATAAATCCAACCCCCAGGAAGGGGGTTAGTATGTAAATTGTTGAAGGTTGAAGAAGATGTCTGCTCCTCGGGACCTAGGAAAGGAGGTGGAAAAGAGGAGCAGCCAGACTTCATGATACCATCCCATACTACTCCAGTAGCTTTCCAACTGAAACTCTGATTGGGAGTTAATGCTACCCTTCCACAGATAGTATGCATAGCTTTGTGTGAGTCTATCAATGGCAGCATGGCTCCTGAGGCAGCCCTGCAGCAAAGGGAAAAAACAAAACGGAGAGGTTTCTAACAGGATCCCTGAAATCCTCACAGCCCTAATCTCTGCATAGGAGTGGCAGATGGAGTCAATCGAGTCCTTTCTTTCTAAGTGAACCTAGAAGGTAATGTTGGGCCTTTGCTAATCTGATTCGATGGCTCTCTCATATGAAAATCCACAGGATTCCATTCTTTTTGCCTCCTGTTTAAGGTGTGGCCATTAAGGTGATTTATGATGAAACATTGTATGCAATGTCTTTAGTACATAGATAATGCCTAGTTCTCCATCTTCATATCCTCTGATCTGGTTAGTCCAGCTGAAAAACATACTCAGTGCAAACAGAGACTAAGGCTTGTATGAGGGCTAGCTGGCTCAGAGTCAGACTAGACAAGATGAAAATCATGCTTGTAGGTTGGGAGAAACAATTATTGACTGTGGTTATTTCAGTTTCCTTGACTGATGGAGTTTTCCTGCCATTTCTGACAGAAATTTTGCAATTTTGGGATTTTGTCAGAATTGCTTCTGGATATCTAGGTAACACCAGTGGTGAAAAATCCTTTTTTTTTCTTTAAATCTGTTACAGGGTAGAAGATTGCGATTTTTTCATTCAAATGTGGTCCATGTGGGTTACACCTGTACTGTGCTAGTCAGAATACGAGTTGCCTACTTGCTTAGCAGCGTTTCCTGAAGGAACTCATTACCTTTGTGGCTCTGTGATCTGTAGTGGCTTCCAGTTTGTTTTGGGGTGTGATTCAATGTGCTGGTTTAAATGTACAAAGTCCTAAATGGTGTAGGACCTAGCTACACCTCTTCCTCCTTTTGATAAAGGCTGTTGAGATGAATTGAGGTGCTTGAGTGAATAACAACCTGCTTTAAGGGCATAAGGAGATGTATTTATTTATACAGACCGATGAAAGGGAATGAATGGAATTCATGATTTTTTGTTTTGTTTTGTAACATTTGTTAATATTCTTGATGTACACACCCTTTCTCCCTGTGCCCTTCATAGTGTGAAAGGATAGACAGACGTTTTAGAAATCTATCTACCTAATACATGAATATTCTTAAGTATTCTGTACAGAGAGGCAGCTGGAGGTTACGGGATTGAGTTCAGGGTAGCAAGGTGACCTGAGTTCTTTTCCTGACTCTGCCACTGACTGGCTTTATGAACTTGGACAAGTCATTTCATCACTATATCCTTTTCCTTCTGTAAATGGGAATAATTATGCTCATTACTCATCATTTTGAGTGAAAATTGAATAAATGCAAAATTTTGCTACTGTAATTTATTATTTCTCAATTTCCTCATGCTAAAATTGCAATCTAAGCAAATTACAGACAATATGAAACACTAGGGGAAAACAAAAGAAACGCCATATTTCCCCCCCGCCCCCCTTGGGAACCAAAATATGTTTTTTCAAGGTGACTTATGGGGTTGCAATGCCAAATATATTATTAATACAAGGGCGTAGCTACCTGATAAGAGTCTTAAAACAGAAACGTAAAAGAAAATGCTTTATCTTGGTTTGTCAAACATATGTTAACAAGTCACTCAATAAACATTAACGAAGTTTTATCAATTTCCAGAAAAAAGGAAAAACTACAAGAGAACAATCAAAGTAGCATTCCTCGCATGAAAGAGAGCGAAGAAGCAAAATCAATTGCACTCTACCATGAGAGTTATTCTAAGAAAATTCAGAATGGTTTACAATGTCAAATGATGTCCAACGATTGTACAAGAACATAAATAACCAAACAGATAAAAACATGACCTAAAAAAAAAGGACACATAAACAAGAAAGAAAGCTAGAACATTTTCAAACTAGTATCCATTAAATCTCTACTACATACTGTAAAACTAGAAGAAGAAAAAAACAACTCAAAATCTATGCTCCAAGGAGAAAAACTCTCAGCTGACGCCCAAGGGTGGTTAATTTCTTGGAGTGTCTTTATAACAAAAGGAAGAGGAAAAGAGCAGGAATTTCCAGCATAGCAAGTTGGGAAATATAAAAGCTTAACAAAAGAAGTGTAAATCACCAAGAAGTGGAAATTTTATGTAGGAAAAAAGAAGCTTTTCTGCAACAAACAAGCAGAACATTCATCTACAGGTATGGGTAAGCACTGATAGTATAGTCTAAAATAGTCTGAAAGAAATGCTACTGTAGTTATACACATACACATACACATACTCTTACAAGGTAAAACAAAGTGGGGGTGATTTTGTTTCCTTTTCTTTTCTTTCTGATTTTCCTTTTCTTCTGAGTACATATTATCCAGCCTAACATACATTCAGGTACATCTAAGAAACCCGTCAATATCTCATTAAATGGAAGCTTTTCTACACATACTGTGGTTAGTGCACTGCACTTAGAAGATTAACAGGTAATATCAGTTTCTATACACATGAAATACTTCCTATGGAAAATTACATTTTAATATTAAATATTTCCTAACTTATTGGTCTTTTCCCCCCCAGATTAGTGGGATAACCAAGAGATATTAGTGATGTGAAATTCAAATATTTAATTTTCATTTTGGTTATTGGACTTTTACTGTTCCAGAGTATGTTACTTTCAATATACCACAAAACTGTAATTATTTTATATTGTTCTACTATATTCTTAATAGGTGATGTAGAATTACTTACAGTACTTTATAATTGTAATTTGCTAAGTAGTCTTTCCCCTATCTTCAGGGATATATTCCTTTCTTGTTTTTGATACAACTCCATTGTACTTATGAGGAAGTAGGAAGCATTTAAGAAAAGGGTGGTGGTGGTGAAACTGAAGAGCTTTCACTCATTCCTACTGTAGCAGTAGGCTTGGCAGAAGCTGATTTTTCTAAAATAATTTCAATAGATAATATCTGTTTATTTTTAAGCTTTTTTATTTTTACCTGTTTAAATTTTCAGATGTGCAAAATTATGGGTTTAAAGCATAATGTTCAATTTTTATCTTGGACATTGGTGACTGAATGTCACAACAAAACAGTTGCATTTGAAGGTTAGAGTATCTATCTCCAAGTGAATTTTACCTAAAAATAAAACAGAAACCACTCAGATCAGAATTCTTCAGATCACGGATACACACTTCAGCCCTAAGACAATCTGAAAGTACATCTGTCCAGGCTTCCTTGACGGCAGTAAGTCAGTAATAGAAACTGGAAGATGTAATCAAGATTCAATCAATGCCTCCTTGATCTTGACAATATAAAATAAACCCATTTCTTTTTTGGATGCTAAAGTAGAAAATCTTACAGAGAAGCTGAACTTGCTGAGAAATAAGAAAATACCTGGGTGGTGAAATCCTGGTCTCACAAAATTCAATTGCAAAACTGCTACGGACTTTAATAGAATCAGAATTTTACTACTGGTACTGAATGCAACCACTGCATTTGTGATTAAAAATCCCTTAGAAAGGAAATCCCAAGATAACCAAAGATCATGTGAGAACAAAAAGTGAGAGTTACTGGGAGTCTCAGCAGGGGAAGAAGGTAGAAATCATAAAACATTTACAGGGAAACTACCGATTCTCCGGAGAATTATACGTTCCAGGATTTTGTAGGTTAGAACCAAAGGTCCATCTAGCCCAGTATCCTGTCTTCCAGCAGTGGCCAGAGCCAAGTGCCACAGAGGGAATGAACAGAACAGGTAATCATCAATTAGTGATCCATCCCTGTTGCTCCATTTCCAGCTCTGGCAACAGAAGGTTGACATCATATCCACTGACGCCATCCTGCTAATAGCCACATTGATGGACGCTATCCCATGAATTCTATATCAAAATTCTTTTTTGGAACCTGTTATGGTCTCTGGCCTTCACAACTCCTCTGTAGGACGTTCTAACAGGTTGAACTGTGTGCTGTGTGGAAGAAATACTTACCTTTGTTTTGTTTAAACCTGCATGCCTATTATTCATTTGGTGACCCCACTAGTTATTGTTTGAGAAGAAGTACGATAAAACAACACTTCCTTATCTACTTTCGCTACACCACTCATGAATTTATAGACCTCAAACATTCAATTATTTACCCGTTAGCCGTCTTTTCCAAGCTGAAAGAGCCCAGTCTATTAATTTTCCTCACGATGGAAGCGTTATGATACTAATTCGTTTTTGTCCTTTTTCTGACTTTTCCATTCTCAATATACACTTATTTTGAACATGGCAGACCAACATCTGCACACAGTATTCAAGATGTAGGGCCGTACCATGGATTATAATAGAGCAACATGATATTATTGTCCTATACTATCTCTTCTTAATTAACTCCCAGCATTCCGTATCACTTTCTTTGACTCGGCTGCTGCACAATTGAGTGGATGTTTCAGGGAACTAACCACAGATGACTCCAAGAATCTTTCTTGAGTGGTACAGAAATATTTAGGCCCTATCATTTACATCGTAATAGTTTGGTTTATCTTATCCAATGTGCCTATTTATCCCATTAATATCAACGTTACATTATCATCGTGCCATTTTGTTGGCCCCCAGTCACCCAGTTTGAGAAACTTTTGTAGCTCTTCAGTACTGCCCTAGGTCTTAACCATCTTAGAAAGTTGTATCAGCATGTAATTTGCCACCTAAGGTGTACCCTTTCCAGGATCATTAATGAATATGAAATTTGATATAGACTGACCAGAAAGACCCCTTGGAGACAAACTGTTGCCTCTCTCCATATTCGAAACGACTGTTATACTACTTTTGATTCCTATGTTTTTAACCATCCACCACAATCCAAGACGGACACCTTCCCTCTTATCCTGTCGCAGCTTGCCTTATTGCGTAAGAGACCTTTGGAAGGACTTGTCTCAAAAAGCTTTCTGAAAATCTATATACACTAATACCACTGTGATCCCCGCTGTCACATGCATTGTTGACCCCTTCACAGAATATCCTAGATAGATTTGGTGAGGCATGATTTCCCTACAATAAAATCATGTGACATCCTTCCTCAACCAATTATGTTCATCCTATAGATCTTTTTATAGGTTCAACCAGTTTGCCAATACTGAAGTCAGCTTACAAGCTTGTAATTGCCAGGATCACCTCTGGAGCCCTTTTTAAAAATTGGCGTCACATTAGCTATCCTTCAGTCATCTGGTACAGAAGCTGATTTAAATGATAGGTTACAGACTACAGTTAGTACTTCTTCAATTTCACATTTGAATTCCTTCAGAACACTTGGGTGAATACCATCTGGTCCTGGTGACTTATTGCTGTTTAATTTATTAATTTGTTCCAAAACCTCCTCTAATGATACCTCAATTTGGGACAGTTCCTCATATCTATCACCTAAAAAGAATGGCTCATGTTTGGGAATCTCCCTCATGTCCTCAGCCGTGAAGGCCAATACAAAGAATTTATTTAATTTCTCTGCACTGGCCTTATCATCCTTGAGTGCTCCTTTAGCACCTCAGTCGTCCAGTGGCCCCACTGGTTGTTTAGCAGGCTTCCTGCTTTTGATATATTTAAAAAAAAATTGCTATTACTTTTTGAGTCTTTGGCTAACTGTTCCTCAAATTCTTTTTTGGCCTTCCTAATTGTATTTTTACATTTCATTTGCCACTGTTTATGCTCCTTCCTATTTTCCTTACTAGGTTTTAACTTGACCGAGAGGGGACATTATAACAGTTTTCAAGTACATAACAGGTTGTTATAAGGAGGAGGGAGATTTTTTTTCTCTTAACCACTGAGGTTAGGACAAGAAGCGATGGGCTTAAATTGCAGCAAGGGAGGTTTAGGCAGCAGATCAGGAAAAACTTCCTAAGGGTATGTCTTCATTAGCAGTGTGAATGGCTGTGTAGTCATGGCAGCGCTGTAAAAAAACCCCACCCCTATGAGGGGAGTAGTTATCAGCTCTGGAAGCGTGGCTGCCAGCACTGGTGCACTGTCTACACTGCATAGTGATTGTCTGATTTCACCAGTATAACTATTATTGGGGCATTTCATGCAGTGGATGAGGAAAGTGAACAGACATATTATTATTACAACAATCTGTTCCGCCTTGCGTTTAGCTGTGATGCTTGGAGTACCTTCCCCAGGACTGAAGAAGAGCTCCGTTTAGTTCAAAAGCATGTCTTACCCACCAACAGAAGTTGGTCCAATTAAACATATTGCCACACTCACCATGTTTCTCTAGATAGATAGATAGATAACACACACTGTTATTAGTACATAGTTTCCACAGATATGTCTATCCATCTTCAAATAACTGGAACAAAAAATGATTAGTTTCAAGTTGCTGATGTTTTGTAATCCAGCGTCAGGTCACCAGTGACTAAGTCATACCATTTGATGGCTGCTTGAGATCCTCTGTGTAGGGAGTTGGTGTTCTCAGTTACATATCTAACAGATATACTTTCACATCACCTAAACCAACCGAATAATTCACAGCACACGAGTCCTGTTTGAGGCTTACTGGTAATGCCAAGAATTGGTGCATGTACCCAGGAGACAGAAATCACCTGTCACATCTATATTACAGAACAGGATTCAGGTCAGCTAGGGTTCCTGAGGAACCCATAGGCTGTTGCCTGTGTTATTTCTGTTCTGTGGACACACACAGGTCTGTTATCCAGTGTGATATCTGTATCAGTGATGTGATTTAATAAAAAAGGAGAAAAATATTTATAAATCAGATAATGAGCATTTCTAAAAATTGAGTTACTTTGAATTGCTAATGGTGTAACTAAGTGCAGAAATTATCTTCTAGACTCCCAGGAATCCTGTATTGACTGGAAAATCTAGTTTTTCTGGTATCCTACAGTTCATTTTGAAAAGGCTTCACAGTTTACAGGAAACATTCCTGTGGTAAGGGGCTTTGTTTGAATATACAGAGTGAGCATTTATTCACTGTCCATAAACATTTTAACAGAAAGTTGAAGATTACTTAGGATTCCTGGTGTAATCTATGATCAACAGATACTGTTACTTGACTGGAATTCTAGATTAAGTGCATAACAAATGAAACGTGTATGCTTGACAATTTCAAATATATTTTTAGATAGATGACCCTTATTTGCTGATAAAAATAAAATAAAATGAAATAAATTACATTTCAGCCTCTCTTGTACCAGCCTATTATAATGAACAGTAAGCATTTTACCAGAAAATCTCTAATAGGATCTCAAAGATTTCAAAAACAGAGTAAAATATGGTAATCTCCCAGATTTATGGAAATATATTTTAAAATGTCATTTGGTGTGAGTATGTAAAACAGTTTTGCACAGTTGATCAGTTGACTGTATCATTGCTCTAGCTAGACCAGTGGTCCCAACGCAGTGCCTGCAGGTGCCATGGAGACCACCGGGACATCTATGCGCGCCCGCGTACTGGCTGGCGAACAAGCATCCGCAGAAATGTCCGCCGAAAAGTGGCATCATCAAGAGGTGTCGCTGCCAAAAAACGGTGTCACCAAGAGGTGTCGCCACCGAAATGCCACTGATTTTTGGCAGCATTTCGGTGGTGACACCTCTTGACGTTGCTGCTTCATGGCAGCAATTCGGTGGATGCTTGTCCACCAGCCACGGTCCTCAGTGGCTTGTTGTCTGGCACCTTCCACCAGAAAAATGGTTGGGACACCTAACTAGACTTATTCTTCTTAATTGGAGAGTCAAGGTGGTGAGGGTAATATCTTTTATCTGGACCAACTGCTGTTGGTGAGAGGACAAGTGCTTCCTGTCAACAGAGTCATCTTCAGGGTCTAGAAAAGGTTCAGCGATTGGTAGTCTGTATCCTCAAAAAGGAACAGGAGTACTTCGTGGGCACCTTTAGAGACTGACAAATGTATTTGAGCATAAGCTATTCATTGGGGTAAGGCCCATTTTCATTGGATGCATTAGACTGGAACATACAGCAAGAAGATTTTATACATACAGTTGAGAACATGAAAATGATGGGAAAATTAGCCATTGCCAAACTGTAAGAGCCAATCAATTGAGATGAGCTCAGCAGCTAGGGAGAGGCCCAACAAAGAAAATAACAGATTGCACTACCGTCACCTTCGCCCTCCTTAAAACTCTCAGTGCTCATTCAAATCTAAACCTATCCTGAAAGCATCTGATCCCTCACTCTCACCAGATCTTGGGAGACAGACCAGTCTCCGTTTTACAGACAGCCCCCCTATCTGAGAATCTCGGACATACAATGGTACTCTAGCCTCACATAGACAAATGCAAGGTAAGACATGCCGTAAGTAGTTAGCATATAAAGGGACCTCAAGGTTTTTTGGATATTACATTGCCCCTCCATGGAAGGACGTATTGGCATTAAAAGGGGCTCTCCCACCCCAGGCAGTTTGGTATACAATTTAGATTTGGTGGAATACAAGATTACAAAAACCGGCAATAGAAATGTTTCCATTTACAATTATTCTTTCAAAATTCCAGGGAAACAGTTTTGATTAAAAAAAAACAAAATCATCCCTGCAGCATCCAGATTGTGGTTCTGTGTTAATGCATGACAACCTGAGAGTGACATTTGCTAGCAAGTCATTATAAATTACAGTGAAATTGACTTCCAAGAGGAAGGAAATGCAAAAAGAAGATAAGATTTTTTTAATTAATTCAGTTTTAAAGTTCTGATGCACTGGGGGTCAAAGTGTGGTCCTGGTTCTAAATAGGTCTCTAGTACCTTTGATGGCTGCAGGCTGCTTCTGTTCCAGCTACCATTTGGTCCACTAGAGGACAGGAGAATGGAGAGCATTCCACCACCTACAATTATAGCAGCAGCCATGGTGAGGACCAGGCCTGCTAGCCACTCTCATGCCTGCCTGGATGATAGTAGTTTGGGGCATGAGACCCAAGAAGCTTGCACTCCTCTCCCCTCCCTTCCCCCCAACACCGCATCAGCCACCCCTACCAGCAACAGCAGGGGCAACTCTATGTTTTTTGCCATCCCAAGCACGTCAATCAGGCGGTCTTTGGCGGCACACCTGCGGGAAGTCCCCGGTCCCACAGATTTTGCGGCATTTCTGCGGGTGACCTGCTGGTCCTGTCCTTTCGGCATACCCGCTGCCGAATTGCTGCCAAAGCTGTGGGACCAGCGGACCTCCCGCAGCAATGCTGTCGAAGGCTACCTGACTACCACCCTCACGGCGACCGGCACGCCGCCCCCCTGCAGCTTGCCGCCCCAGGCACGCACTTGCTATGCTGGTGCCTGGAGCTGCCCCTGAGCAACAGGACCAGAGAGGAAGCCTTCACCTTCCAGGCAACTGATACTTCCGTCATGGGACAGCTCTTTCAGTCATTTCCTTTGAGCTCCTCACACACCCTGCTGCCTGCTTCACTACCCTTGTTTATAATCCACCTTAATCCACTTTTTCTCTTTCCTCACCACCTCTCGCCAACAGAAGTTGGTCCAGTAAAAGGTATTACCTCACCCACCTGGTCTCTCTAAAGACAGTATAGGTGAGTTTGAGTAATACTTGTTTTGCAAGCCACACATCCATTCCACCATAAAGGATCTCAGCACCTTCACGTAACCTGCATGGCCAATTTCACTTTCATGCACACTGCAGATATGGATACAGTATATACCACACTGAGCTGCAGCCTTGAAGTACTGTTGTGGTTTTTTTTTAACACTGCCAATAGTTAGGGTTGTAAGGATTAGATTTTTAATCAGTAAATGTTGGTAAACATTGAATTAATCGTACACACACAAAACTGGTGACAAATATTTTCACTAATAAAAATATGTATGTATAGCTAGGCAAAGTAATAAAAATACTGCTTAACAACTTATTAGAGTTTGATTGAAGGATATTTACTTTGTATATTTTGAGATGTGATGTTGACAATTTGTGTTTTAATAGTTATAAATCTTTTTAACTTTTTGAAAATAGTTACTGACATTAAATAATTATTGTCAGATCTCTCATGTTTTCTGATCTCCCCATAACTTCCCACAACTGAACATTTAAATCATTAAAAATTAGGGGAAAAATGCTTAAATCCCATAATTTTGCACAACTGTGAAAATGTAAATAGATACAGATAGAAAATGCTTAAATGTAAACATTGATATTATATATTGAAATTATAAAAAAATAAAAATTGAATTCTGCTAATCCTACCCATAGTTCTTATTCAGACAAAACTTCTATTAAAGCTCATTCTTATCTCACTTACATTTTTTTCACATAGGTGTAACTCCATTGATGTCAACTGATTTACTCTAGATTTGTCCCAGTAGCTCACAACTAAGGCCAACAGCTGCAGAAGCCAGCTCATTGATCGCACACAACTCCTCCCTCTATTCAGTGACCATAACTTAAAATCTTGCTTCCTTTTGTTTCAATCATCTACAGTGTATTAGGAATTTGCTCTAGAGGATGCTCTGATAATTAGCCTCAGGAGAAGAATGGCCATTAAGCTATTAAGATCGATATTATTCAGACCACTTAAGGCCTAATGACAGAAAGCTGCTAACTGAGTAATGTATTAAACAAAACCTCAGTGTAAACCTCAATGAAACCTAATTGAACATGGCACAATTTTTGCAACAGTTGAACAATGGAAATTCACTTATCTATGACCAAATGTGCAAGGCTTGGCAAATAAATGATATGGTGAAAGCAATTAATAAGCCTGTTTTTATTGGTTTGTAATGGGACTGCTCCCAAGCTGAACATACTCCAGGGAGAGAGGTGAGGGGATATTTTTGAAGCAGTTTCTTCTTGTAAAAAGAAACACTTCACAGTTGTGAGTGATGATATCCCTTCTCATAGGACATCACCCCTCTTCTGTTCTTGCAGCTTTGAAAACTATTGTTTAATGCCCACTTGATAGTCCCCTGCAGTGACAATGCTAATTGTTTGTCACCTTTCCTCATATGTCAAAAGTTATATTTCTATTGTAATTGCAGAGTAACAGACCATCTGAATGTTATTTCACACCTCAAATAACACTCTGTCACTGTTATTTTAGCATCCTAATTATATCAGAGTTGTCTTTTGTGACTCATATATTGCAGACTGCCAATCAAAATGTCTCTGAGGGAAATAGCACTATGGTAAACCAAAAGACATTACAACATATTTTGCTAACACTGCGTTATATAAAACAGTATAGGTGGAATCCTCAGCTGCACCGGAGGAGAACTCTGCACAGCTGAGAGTGACAGAGAGGTAAAGAGACCCCAGTGATCCAGTTCCCAGCACAAATTAGAACAGCATAAGGGTTGCTCTAACTTCCACCAGTTTGTAATAGCCTGGAAGGGCAATTACACAGGTGAGGATTGCCCGAGTAAGTGCACTCCAGCCATTGGCAATCCCCTTACTCTTGGCATGTGGTGATGGAGAAATGATGTAGGAAAAGGATCAGGAAAAGTTGCCGTTTCTTCCAGTGCATGTACATGCTCCCTGTACTCATTATTAAGGAGGACAAGGAATCCGTGACTTCAGAGACCTCCATGACATTTTCTGCTTCAGCCCCAGGACTGTGGGGCTGGGGCTGTCAGCCAAGTTGGGTGCTAGAACTCTCAGCTATGGGGACTCCACAGCTCCAAACTGGAGTTCTGAGCTGGGGGTGGGGGCACAGCTCCCAGCCCCAGCAGGCAGTGAAAGGCCCTGCAGCTCTCAGACACCTTCCCAGAGCTCCAAGCTGCCAGAACAGGAGCCCTGGCAGGTCCGAGGCACCACAGGTGGCCCCTGGAGCTCCCAGTTATTGCAGGCGGCAGGCAACTCCAGAGCTCCCAGCTGCAGAGGCCCCGGAGTTCCCAGTCACAGTGGCAGGGGGACCCCAGAGCTCAAAGCTAGGGTGACTGGAGGATCCCCGCAGTTTCCAGCCATGCAGTCAACAGGTGGCCCCCGGAGCTCCAAGCAATGGCAGGGGACCATCAGAGTTCTGAGCTGGAGTGGGAGGCCCCAGCAACTCCCAGTCGCCAGTCCTAGAGCTCCGAGCCTCCAGCAGGGACCCGCAGCTCCCAGCCAGTGTGAAAGGCAGCAGCAGTGGGTGCTAGACTCCTCCACTCCCCATTTTACCAGGGTTATTTTTACTAAAAGTTATGGACAGGTCACGGACTTCCATGAATTTTTGTATCTTGCC
Organism: Chelonoidis abingdonii; assembly: GCF_003597395.2. Classification (NCBI taxonomy): domain Eukaryota; kingdom Metazoa; phylum Chordata; order Testudines; family Testudinidae; genus Chelonoidis; species Chelonoidis abingdonii. The sequence continues at coordinate 76,127,491 of NC_133771.1, read as the reverse complement.
CGTGACCTGTCCATGACTTTTACTAAAAATTACTGTGACAAAATCTTAGCCTTACTCCTACAGTTTTTGTAATTTCCATTTTGTACAATTTTATTGCAATTCTCATGATAACTTTTCCTGCTGGAGCTGTATGAATACATGAGAATCTCTGCTTTAATCTGCAAAATAAGTACATTTCTAGTAGGGCTGTCAATTAATCACGTTTAAGTCATGTGATTAACTCAAAAAAATTAATTGCGATTTTAATTGCATTGTTAAACAATAGAATACCAATTGAAATTTATTACATATTTTGGATTTCTTTTTTACATTTTCATATATATTGTATTCTGTGTTGTAATTGAAATTAAAGTGTATATTATTTTTGATACAAATATATACACTGTAAAAGTGATAAATAATAGAAATAGTATTTTTCAATTCATCTCATACAAATATTGTAGTGCAATCTCTTTGTCGTGAAAGTGCAACTTAGAAATGTAGAGTTTTTTTGTTACATAACTGCACTCAAAAACAAAGCAATGTAAAACTTCAGAGTCTACAAGTCCACTCAGTCCTACTTCTTGTTCAGCTACAACAGAACCATGTGAACACCAGTTCTCACTTTCAGGTGACACTGTAAACAAGAAGCGGGCAGCATTATCTCCTGTAAATGTAAACAATTTGTCTGAGTGATTCGTTGAACAAGAAGTTGGACTAAGTGGACAATTTTACATTGTTTTATTTTTGAATGCAGTTTTCTTTACGTAAATTCTACATTTTAAGTTCAACCTTCATAATAAAGAATTTGCACTAGTACTTGTATTAAGTGAATTAAAAATGCTATTTTTGGTTTTTTTACGGTGCAAATACTTGTAAACAAAAATAAATATAAAGTGAGCGTTGTACACTTTGTATTGTGTTGTAACTGAAATCAATATATTTGAAAATGTAGAAAACATCCAAAAGTATTTAAATAAATGGTATTCTGTTATTGTTTAACAGTGCGATTAATCACACGATTAATCACAATTAATTTTTTAATCACTTGACAGCTCTAACTTCTAGACCTCGCAGTTGCAGAGATAAGCTGAAGTGTACCCCAAAGGCTCACAAAACAGAAATAAAAATAAAGACAAAAAGAACACAAAATTATAAATATTATATATATATATTAATAAAATATAAATGTATATTATTTATATATAAAAAAACACATGGGCTGCTCTAAATGTGCCTAACTGTAAAAGCCCCTAAGGGTTGGTCTGGCAGCTGAGGATTCTCAAAGTGGAAGGGTCCTGAAGTCATGTTCTCTATATTGTGAAGAATGGGGAGTCAAGGATGTGGTGGAAGCGTAGAACTAGACAGGCTGCATGATGGTAGTGTTTCACAGTGGATGGAGCACTAGATGGATTCAGGAGACCTGGATGCTATTCCTGGCTCTCTGCTTTGTCTGCTGGGTGACCTTGGACAAGTCTACTCACTTTTCTCCCACTCAGTTTCCCCATCCGTAAATTGGGGTAATGATACTAGCTTCGTCTGTAAAGAGCTTTGTGATTTACTGATGACAATGGCAATGTTATTATTACAATTCCATAATTCCCCTGCACTGGCAGAATTCTCTGCTACGCAGAGCTGGGTATGGCCTTGTGACTGTTTTGGGCTGGCAGATCAATAAAAATCAGTGACAATGGGATGAGGGAACAGGGATGAGCAGGATCTGTCCCATCAACTTTTTATGTAAAAGGCCAAACAATGCCTGTGTGGGAGGTGATTTGGAGCTGCACCATGCAGCGGGAGGTCTGAGGAGCATCATGGCTCAATAAGACAATGCTTCCAGGAGCTCTTACAGAGCACTCATGCCATAGCACTCCTCACAGAGATTATTTAGTATTATTAATTAACAAGATTGGGGCTTCACTCTACTAGACACTATACAAACAAACAGCAAATGACAGTCCCTGTCTCAAAGCCTGTACCATGGAAGAGACTGGCACATGCTTCCCTCCATGGCCAGCTTGGCTTTTTCGATGGGATAGAGCAGCTCCCAGCTCATTTTGATATGGATTATACCATGTCAGGCACTTCCAAGAAGCAATTTCTGTGCTCAGGAGAGTGAAAGGACTGTAACTGCGATTGGCCTCCGTGAGGAGGCCTAAGGGAGGAAGGATGAAGGCCCAACCAGACCAACATTTAGTAAGAGCAAAATGTAGAAATAAATGCTACACAGACAGGTACACATAGTGACTATTTCTGCTATGTCCGCTTTCCTGATACATGCTGTATATATTTAGACTCCTTGTGAAAATGGAATGAAATTATTTTTAAACAAACAAACGATAAGTGAGGGTACGTTTTCCAAGTGTTGTGTGGGAGCTGTACTTGAGCTGTGCTTTGTTGGAAAATGCCAGTTCCTTGAACCTGAAATGCTTCATGGAAACTTTTCAGTTTCAATGAACCTTTGTTGAATGACAGGCATGGTTCTCGTGGAAATGTGTATGGTTTCCTGGCAGGCTGCTGGGGATCCCAGTTCTTCCAGGCTCTATTGCTGGACCAGCTCTGCTGCACTGGACCTGGAAGTCCAGGGAGTTGGAAGACAAGGGAACTCTGATTCTAACCAGGGCTTGGCTCTAGCTTGTGTAGAGAGGTATTTTAACCACCACATGCCTAAGCCACTGTCAACTATTGGCATGGACTAGCCGTTATTTTGTTTATTGCTAGGAATAGTTATTTAGTAGATCTCTGTAGTAACTTAGCTTAGGTAAGGCAAAGCCAGAAGGGAGGAGGGTGAACCAGATTTGCTCTGCCCCTTTCTTGACGTGCAGGGGTGAAAAAACAGGCAGTCTGGAAATATTTACACCTGCCAGACTAACCACTGGAAACCACAAAACCCATACCCTCTTTTGACTTTCTTTAACCAGCAATTGATTCCATTTGATCATCTATGTAACAACTTTGACTGACAATGTCTTTGTAACTTTGGGCTATAAAAGGGGAATGGTGGGTCTGGATTAAATGGATCTCTTTGTGGACACATTGAGAAGCTCTCCAGCTGCAGACGGAAAGCTGGCCACTGGAAATCTGTGGCTGAATCACCCCAAGTCCGCTCCAAACTCCTGAGAGGTAATCTTGAGGGGTATTTTGCTGTTTGGGGTACTCTATAACCTATTGTATTTGTGTGTGTTTGAGACTAGATAAAGCAATGACTAAGTAGAGTCACTCTGTTGGGAGTTTAGGGAATTAATAAAGTACAGGCTTTAAGTGAAAGCATGTTGTTTTGATTTGTTTGTGTCAGCCACATAGCAGTCAGAGGTGCTGCATCTTCCTTGGTTTGTCCTGATACTGACTCACAAAGAGTAAAGTTACCAAGAGTTTTGGGTTCACTGGAACCTGGGTACAAAGAGTTTGTGTTCACTGGAACCCCAGGTAACATCTGTCACGGGAAGCCTGGAAGCCCTGAGTTCTCAGAGATTCCAAAATCCCTGTCATGGAGCTAGGAAACCCCAGGAGCTCGCAGAGCTTTCAGGAACCATGCCGTGGACCTGGGAGCCTGGAAATCATGAGATGGACATTCTGGGTCTGCAGCTTTGGGGCAGCCCCACTGTGTGGACAGTCCCAGGCTGGGGACCCTGGGGGTCTCAGACTGCCAGGCCAGCTGGCTCCCCCACTCTGTGGCAGGCAGCAGTCAAATTGATAAAAATCATGTTAATTTCAGTCAGCAACTATTGGATCCAGGAGCATATTTCAATTGGAAAAAGCCATCTGTCAGTGTTTCCAAAACAAAAATATTACAGAATTTCTGATGGGTGGGAAATTTTAATATTTTGAAATTTCTCACAAAGGAGGCATTCCAAGTTTCTGCTAGCTCTATAAATCTAGAGTTAAATCACTGATGTGGGGGTGGGAGGAACTGATGTTAATCAGAGTTAGCCAGATAGACCTTTTCTTCTTCCCTTGAAAATATAGAGGTAGATGTTATCAACAGCATCTTTCTTTCTTTCCTCTCTTTTATTAAATCAAGAGTTTACCCCACACCATCCCTCTCATAACAGACATATGACATTTTGAAAGCTGTGCTGTTCTGTTAAGGTATTATATGTACTGCATCAGTAATCACAAGTAGCCCATTACCACTCTACATTGTTTTACTTGATAGTAATTTAGAAATTTTCCATTGTATATCTAAGGGAACATGTTCTCAGTGGATTCATCATATTGTTTTATGTGCTTTTTCACAATGACAATATGGAGGAGTGAAGTGTCTCTGATGAATTTCAATAAAAGAGTAATTTCCATTTCCTCCAGAATGTCTTCCATGCTGCAGCTAAAAAAGGAAAGTACTAAGAAAAAATATGATGTTGTGTCAACTACCAGATTAAATATTTAAGGTCAGCAAGTGTTTGCCTTCTACTTTGGGCAGAAGATGATACATAAAATTAACATTTGAAAGCTGCTTATTTGGTATTTTAGAACTGTGTTTTTTTACAGTTTTGTAGGAAACCATTACATTTTAGACTGGAATGTAAATAAATATAATGAATTTTAAAGTAAGTCCTTCACATCAGTAAATTGTCAAAATCTATCAATTTGCATCTCATAAGGATGCACTTATTAAATTGCTTGTTTAATACAGCATAATATTATAGAAAAACAGGTCTAACAAACTGCAGATCCAAAACCAATTTCTCATCTAATGCTGATCTGAATAACTGAAATATGGAACATGATATCCCAGTCTGAAAGCTTCTGAGCTGAAGAGCTATGAAACATACTATGCCCTGGATAACATTTTCTTAAGTGATTTCAGCACTTGGGGCTAGATTCAAAAGAGGAAGGGAGAGAGGGGGCACCAAAGTCCAACATTTAGGCAAACTGACATTCACAAAGGAGTTTCAGGTTCAAGCCCATAGTGTAATTACTGTTTCATTATTTATACAAAGTGGAACAGTTCCAAGCAGGAGAGATTGAGAAAGCTCCACCTCAGAATATCAATAGTTTGACGGTTAGGGCACTCCCTTCCCTTGCCTCTTAAATCCAATTTATGCCCAAGTTATTTTCCTGAGCAGTAGAGAACAATGAAGTGCAGGTATAGATCTTTCAATGCCATTAAAAGAAAAGTAAAGGGCTACTTTCTGCTCATACAAGTTTAGCACAACCTAAGGTAATGGAAAACTGCCATGTTCAATTTAGTGTTGTATGCAGTGTTGTAGCCATGTTGGTCCCAAGATATTTGAGAGACAAGTTAGTGAGGTAGCATCTTTTATTGGACCAACTTCTGTTGGTGGAAGGGACAAGCTTCTCTTTCACTAACAGAATTTGGTCCAATAAAAGAAACTAACTCACTCATCTTGTCTCTCTAATGTTCACCTAGGTTTAAGACTTTGTTCATGAAGACATAGCAAAATTGCATGATTTCACTGCTTTGTCAGGAAGGTGAAGAAAACCCTGATTCTTAAGTAAGTTAGAATATTGCCCAAGCCTTTCAATTATTTGAAAGGGTAGTAGTGAAAAAGGTGTCCAACACTCTCGAAAAGGTGCAGGTGCCAAAAGCAGTGTAGTAGATTGCTGATGAATCGCTCAAGGAAATTACAGAGTAATATTTCATGTGTGCTTACTGTAATTCTGAATAATCCAACGATTAATTATACACATCTTTAAAAAAAGCCTCTGGATTAACTCCTTTGGAGGTACACAGTTAAGTGGTTTACTTAAATCAACACTTCTCCTGACTTCACTACTTGAACAATTAATATGAATAATCCATTCTGTGTTGGGACCTCTTAAAGACATTTATCTTCTTCAAACTGAATGCAGTTCAACCAACTACACTCCCCCTGCCAATGCAGTCTAATAGAGTTGGTAGCATTAGCTTTTTTGTGCCAGTCAGTGAAAGCTGAGGCAAAGTACAGTAGTTTATGGGTGACAGATATCACCCATCTGACCACTTTTTCAAGGAGAGGCGTGCATACCTATGATTCCAGAAACAGGTTAGTCCTAGTAACTGATAAAATTCATGCAATAGCCCCAGGCGTGTTCCCGGTATGAAGGTCAACTAGTTGCATGAAAAGAGAAGCAATCTTAGCCATAGGGCTGGGGCTAACCTGTGGATCCTAAAGAGCTCATGTAGGCATTTTGGAGAAACTCTCTTTCTTCTTTCCTAGAGAGGCACCAAAGGAATTAGAATAGAATATAGAGAAATATGAGGATTTTCTCCCAAACCTTTCAATCCTGCTATTCTAATGCTTGAAGATGTGAAAAAAGAGGGATATCAACCTCATAGTCTATCATACGATTTTCTAAAATATATTTTATCTACATCTTCAGTGAACAAGAAGTCCCTTTTGCAACAAAGGCTAATTACATAAGCCCTGGAAAATATCCTCAACCCTTGAGCTACGCCTCCCTATCTAGCTATGATATTACTAACATGCTACAAGCACAGAATATCAAAGACGCAGTCCCAAAAGTGTGAGGCTGGATGCCAGACAAAACTCTGGTACCATATGTGACGATGCGGTTCTGGTGGGACCCAACTGAGAGTGCCAAATCAGGACCAATTGCTCAAACAGGGCAGTCACAGCCCAAGACTGGGGTTTTTCCACCTCTAAGGCAAACCAAACCAGCCAGACAAAAACAAAAAATGACTTTGGTTTCACCCCACTGGCTAACCACAAGTCGCACAAGCAATTTCCTTAGACACTCCAGTCTCCCAGTATCATCCACCAGTGCCACTCGTGGCCTGGGGATGAATGGTTATGAAAACCAACACCCCAGTAAAAGAAAGAGGTTCTCTCGATCCCAAAGGACCAAGCCCAGACCCCAGGTCAATATACACATCAGATCTTACCCACAAATCACGCTGGTGCCAAATCCTTTAGAATCTAAAATCTAAAGGTTTATTCATAAAAGAAAAGATAGAGATGAGAGCTAGAAATTGGTTAAATGGAATCAATTACATACAGTAATTGGCAAAGTTCTTAGTTCAGGCTTGTAGCAGTGATGGAGTAAACTGCAGGTTTAAATCAAGTCTCTGGAGAACATCCCCCGCTGGGATGGGTCATTCAGTCCCTTTGTGTAGAGCTTTCAGCTTTGTAGCAAAGTCCCTCCAGAGGTAAGAAGCAGGATTGAAGACAAAATGGAGATGAGGCCTCCGCCTTATATAGGCTTTTCCAGGTGTCAGGACACTTCTTTGTTCTTACTGTGGAAAGTTACAGCAAAATGGAGTTTGCAGTCACATGGGCCAGTTTCTGCACACCCTGCTGAGTCACAGAGCGTAACTGCCATCTCTCGATAGGTCAGTTGTGTAGCTAATGGTCCTTAATGGGCCATCAAGCAGGCTAAGCTGAGCTGACACCAACTTGTCTGGGGATCTTTCCCAGTAACACAGCACAAGTTTGAAATACAGATAGTATACAACCAATATTCATAACTTCAACTACAAAAATGATACAGACATACAGACAGCATAATCATAACCAGTAACCCGTAACCTAGTCTTAGACACCTTATATGACCCCCTTTACATAAAATTTGGTGCCACTACAGAACCTTGGTTGCAACCCCTGTTCTATATGGTCCCAGTTTATATCAATGTCACACCATAAATTATTTAAATTAAACTGTGCTTCCCAGGATTCATGGAGGAGCCAGGAACGTTTGGTGAAAATGTGAATTGATTTGCCCATTTTTGTTTTTTTCTAATTAAGAGACTATTAAACAAGGCTTAAAAATCACCTGAGTCTTATCTATGGACCTGTGTCTTATGCTGCTGCTGAGGCTGGGAGCCTCTCTGAGTATGTCTACACTGCAATCAAACACCTGTGGTTGGCCCATGTTAGGGAACTGAGGTTCATGGGGCATGGTCCATGGAGCTCTAAAACTGCTGTGTAGAAATTCAGGTTTGAGCTGAAGCCTGAGCCCTGGCACCCCAAGGGATTGTGGGGAGAGAGGGGAAGGTATGTTCCCAGATTTCAGGCTTCAGTCTGAGCCTGAACATCTACATTTCAATCTTAAAGGCCCACAGACCAAGCCTGTGTTTTATTGCCAGGTGGACATACCCTTTGTGCCGTCCACTCCTGAAGGGAGCCTTCAGCACAGAGACTGGGGGAAGCATTCAGGAGGAAGTCTCACCACTGAAAGCCCCCTACTGATCAGAGAGGCTCCCAATGCTGGCAATAGCAGCACTAGTACGAGCAGATAGGGGCCAAGGGTCAATGGAGAAATAGGTGCATTTTATCTTTATAATGCAACGATTGTTACCAAGTGCTAAGCCGACACGTAGCAAACATTTGGCTGAAGATGCTGATGATTTTAACAATTGCAGAGGAACAGAATAATGGGTCCAGTGCAGGTTTTATTCCGGACCCCTCCCCTCCCCCTCCTGGCTTGACATCACAGAGAGGTATTGATTTTCACACACACACACACACACACACACACACTTTTCTATTTTTAAGATCCTTCAGATCCACTTCTCTCCCTATGCAAAATATTTGTGTGTCTTTCAGTTTCAAATTATTTTAAATCGAACTAGCCTTGAATCAGCCTGTAGAAAATATTGACAAAAAAGGGTATATTCAACTGCTTTTTAACATTATATTTTGTTATATTAAAAATAATGAAATATCTTCGGGGGTAAGATTTTTTTCTATGTCAAGTGGAAAATGTTTTGATAAAGCCCATTTGAGTGTATACTGCACTGCAATGTAATGATTTAAAAAGCCCTCTATTTGTCAAAAACAATACTTAAAATAAACATTGCTTTAAAAGCCCAAACTTTCTTCATTCGTTCACACCATACCCTGGCACCAGATGAATTTACAATTCACATTTGCAAACAAAGTGCAGCATAATGTTTTAATGGAAATACACATTTCAAACACTTTCAATAATAACCCAAAACCGATGATTTTAAACACTACAATTTAGTACATATATAAAAACAGATTTCTGATTGGCGAGAACAACATTCCTTCACTCACTACAAGTTGCCTTCCAAACCCTCTAATCAAAAACAAAAAACAAACAAACAGAAAGGCTACTATCTGAATAAAAAATTAGGCACTTATTTCCATTATCTGTTCATCACTGATTAAAAAATTCTATTATATACTGCTCCTCCCAAATCTCTCTCTCTCTCTCTCACACACACATACACACTGCACTATGATGACTGACCTTCCAACTTGCCAGTGTCAAAAAAATCATTTTATTTTCTGCACTCCAACCCTTCAAATGATTATGATTCTCTGTATTTGTGGGTTTTAATGAGATTAATAAGACTTGGAAGGGGGAGGAGTAGAACATTTTCTGTAGTTTTTAAAGAGAAAATGAAACACACATTAACAAAGGCAAATGCTAAATAGCACTTAATGAAATGCAGGGTATTTATAAATCCAATACAACCAGCTTTTGACAGAATCAGAGGACCCCCCGCCCAATCCCCTTCCCAAGGATTTCATGTGGGTTTTTTATCTGCAGTTATTTCTGTCAGTCCAGCCTTTGGATGCACAGCTAGCACCGCAGCGGGGGTGCGTGTGTGTGTAAATTTCAAGGAAGGTGCTGTCTTGAAAGGCATTTTGTTTGGGAATGAAATGAAGAACATGGAGAGAGTGAAGGGGATGGGGGAAGCGGCAAGGGAAGGAAAAGGAGAGAAATGAAAAGAAGAATATGGGGAGAGTGGAAGGAAGAGGAGGAGTAGAGAGCGAAGGAGAAAGGAAAGTGTCAGGAGAAGCAGAATATGGGGAGAATGGAGGGGATAGGGAGGGGGAGAGTAGAGAGTGGAAGGAGGGCATAGCCAGCCCCAGATTGCTTACCCATTTACAGTACTTTGTTCACAATGCCAGGGTCCAGCAGGCAGATGCTGTGGTGTCAGCATAGCTTCTGGCTTTCTGGGTGTGGTGTGGAGCCACCTTGGGTTCAGGCAGGAAGGTCCTGCAGGCAAAGTGGGACTTGGAGCTGGCTGAACTCCCTCCCTTCCTGCAGGACAGGATTACTTGCCACCCACCCACTCTGCTGGCTCCAAGCAGCAAAGAGTGGAGAGACACCACTGCGAATTCTGGCCAGTGGGCAGGGCAGGCAGAGTGGGTAACGACTGCATTCCCAGCCATGAGCCATTTAAGATGTGCAGCCACAGGGCCGGGTTTAAAGGGAACATTGGTCAGAACAACATTGATGAGTCTCTTCTGCTTCCAGCAGCAATAGAATTATGACTAGGAAGAAGCAGCTGTCACACTGAAAACCATTCCTATTGTCAAATAATACCATCAACTGACATGCTGATGACCTTGCAGAAAATACCTAGGACCACTTGACAGAACAAGTTAAGAAGAGTCAATATTTTGCACTTCAGCTTGATGAATTCACAGACACAGCAAACATGGCTCGGCTTCTCTTATACAAGATTTGTCAAATCAAGTATAATAGTTAAAGAACTTTTATTTTGCAAAGAAACTCCAACCAAATAGTAAGGAAATATTCAAGATCAATGATAAATTCAGTTGACAAAGGTCTAAGCTGGGCTGAGTGTAGAGGGCTGTGCACTGATGGGGCAGCGCCATTATTGGAAAGACCAGTGGGGTTGCAGTAGGAGTAAAGAAAGCAGCACCTACACCAATTTGGACACACTGCATGGTTCATGACCAAGCTCTGGCATCAAAGAAGTTGCAACCTGAAGTACATGAAGCTCTCAACATTGTTATTAAAATTGTTAATTTTATAAAATCCCAGACAGTGGACACACATTGTTTTATGTTTCAGAGTGAAATCAGGTGGTGATCGTGCTGTGGGAAAGACTTATAACACTTCACTGAGTTGCATGATGAAAAATCCCCTTCTTCAGTGTAGCAGTCAGAACACATTAGACTTTGGTCAGCCTAAATTGTATGAACGCAAATTATGTAGACTTTTCTGCCCAGATTTAGGTGTCTAACTCTCAATAGGAGCTAGGCAGCTAATGCTTTTGAGGATTTGGGTCTTAGATCTTCTGCTTGAATCTTTCTTGATGCTTTGCATGTTTGTACCCACATCCAGAATAGGCAACCTAGTTTGTGAATTACTGTAGGCACTATATATATATATATATCTTATCATAAAAAGTGCATTAACACCAACACCTAGTATTTCATGGTCCTGATGAGCAAACTGGAGCCCTTCAGTACGACGAAATGAAGAAGCTAAGCAACAGTCCCATAGCAGCTAATGCATTCTCTACAGACTGGCTGGTCAAGAAGAGACATAACGGTGTGTTGTATAGTCAGCAAATGCACACCAAAGTTGACTGCTATGTACTGTGAGCTACTCATCCAGAGGAGGAGGAAAAAGTGAACGTGCTTTGGGTAGTTAACCCTTATTGAGCGTCATAGTCTCTCTTGATAAGCTCACAAAAACAGAACAATGCAAACAAAGGTACATGGAGAGACAGAAACAAGTTCTCTGATAAGACTGTAAAAACGTCAAACCCAGTCAATCACCTTACAAGATATTAGTTATGACCTGACAGAAAACATGACAGACTGAAGAGCAAAAATTCACAGGAAAATCCCGGCTTATATTCACTGCTTGAGAACAAAACACAAAAAAGTGATGGGCAGTGAAGAGTCCTTCCTAGAGACTGCATATATTTCTTTCTTTAGCCACTGGGGAGAACAAGAAATTCCCTCAATCCTGATTTAGCATGAGGAGTGCTGCAATAACATATCATATCACATGGATGTCAATACAAAAGGGGAAACCAATAAAACAGGCTGGGAAATCTTCTTTGTTACATGTGAAATCTCCACACCATGGACCAGATTCCCCATGGCCCTGCACTCTGTGGAGTCAGTGCAGATTGGGTGTGAAATGCCATCAAATCACGTCATTGTTTTGTATTTGCTTTGCACTCATGCTGCACTATATGAGATGCCAGGCAATGGTGAATCAGGTCCCACAACATCAGTAAAAGTCAAGGGAATCAGTAGGGAAGTTGAATTGATTGAAGAACTCAAGGATTTGAAGGGGTAGGAAGCTGGGGATAACTTTAAGTCAAAGTTGCAGAAACTATCTGGAGCTGGCATCCCAAACAAGGGGCAAAAACTGGTAGGAAAGGATTGCAGGCCAAAGTGGTTCAACAAGCAGCTCAACAGGTTATTCTGAGAAAGCACAAAGCCTACAGGCAATGGAAGAAGGGATGGATCATCAAGGAAAGCTACCTCTTAGAGGTCAGAAAGCACAGGGAAAAAGTGACAACCGACAAAAGCCAAGCAGAGCTAGACCTTGCAAAGAAAATTTAAAACCAATAATAAAAGGTTCTTTAGCAACATAAAATAAAAATAAAACAAGGGAAAAAGAAGTAGCACTGTTAACACTGAGGCCTGATCTACACTACGCGTTTAAACCGAATTTAGCAGCGTTAAACCGATTTAAGCCTGCACCCATCCACACAGTGAGACCCTTTATATCACTATAAAGGGCTCTTTAAACCGGTTTCTGTACTCCTCCCTGATGAGAGGAGTAGCGCTGAAATCAGTATTGCCATGTCGGATAAGGGTTAGTGTGGCCGCAAATCGACGGTATTGGCCTCTTGGCGGTATCCCACAGTGCACCA
>NC_133771.1:76113467-76114704 GCF_003597395.2 Chelonoidis abingdonii | reverse complement strand
AATGACAAAGCATTTGAAAAAATCTCCAGGCTATGATAGACAGAGGCCACAGCAGGGACTCAGCACAGTGCTGTGTGACAAGCGTAATGGAAAGCCAAAGAATCAATTGGATGCTCATGGAGGGAGGGAGTGGGGACTGAGGACTCCACCTATCTCACAGTCGCCGCAGTCTCCAAAAACCATTTGCATTCTTGGCTGAGCTTCCAATGCTTGAAGAGTCAAAAACATACCGTGAACCACCCTGGACAATATCTCGTCAATTTACCCCCCTCCCCCCCCCGTGAAAGAAAAGGGAAAAAAATAGTTACTTGCCATTTTTCAATGTCACTGTATGTCTACTGCATACCGCTGGTAGATGCGGTGCTGCGGCGATGAACAGTAGCATCCCTTCCCCTTCCTTTCCTGATGGCAGACGGTACAAAATGGTGGAAAACCGTCATCAGCCTGTGAGTGCTCCTGGCTGGCCTCGATGAGGTCGGCCGGGGGCGCCTGGGTAAAAATGAGAATGACTCCCTGTCATTCCTGGCAGATGGTACAAAATGCTGGGTAACCGTCCTCATCATAGCAGCTGGAGCCTGAGCTTCATCAGTCCCTTCTCCCCCCCTTCCATGTCTAAAGAAAAGATTCTGTGCTCCCTGGACTATCAAGCAGAGGGTGGCTGCGATCCTCTCCCCTCCACCCTTTAATGTCCTGTCTGGACTATCATAGCAGCTGGAAGCTGCCTCTCCCTCATTTTATCTTGCTAAAAAGTCAGTTTTTCTTATTCTGCATTCTTTATTACTTCATCACACAAATGGGGGGATACTGCCATGGTAGCCCAGGAGGGTTGGGGGAGGACGGAAGCAATGGGTGGGTTTGTTGCAGGGGCACCCCTAGAATGGCATGCAGCTCATCATTTCTGCGGGATCTCTGGGGCTAGTAGACTTGCCCCATATTCTAGGCAGGACTGACTCTATTTTTAGACAAAACATAAAGAAGGGAATGACCTGGGAGTCATTCCCATTTTTGTCCATGTGCCCCCGGCCGACCTCAGCGAGGCCAGCCAGGAGCATCCATGACAGCAGCAAATGGTACAAAATGATTGATAACCGTCATCTCATCACCAATTTACAATGGCAGACGGTGCAACAGGGATGGTAACTATCTCTTTTACCTTGCAAAGGCAAATGAATGCTGCTGTATAGCACTGCAGTACCGCCTCTGTCAGCGGCATCCAGTACACATACGGTGACAGTGA
>NC_133771.1:76107884-76112890 GCF_003597395.2 Chelonoidis abingdonii | reverse complement strand
TGCACTCGACTTTATACAATCTGTTTTACAAAACCGGTTTATGTAAAATCAGAATAATTCTGTAGTGAAGACATACCCTGAGGATGGGGTGGAGAGTAAAGATAATCTAGATATAGACAAACATTTAAATGAATACTTTGCCTCAGATTTTAATAAAAGTAATGAGGAGATTGGGGGAAGTGGCAAGGTGGCTAATGAGAATATGGAAGCAGAAATGACCATGTACAAGGTAGAAGCCAAACTCAAGGAGCTTAATGAGACCAAATCAAGGGCCCCAAATAATCTCCATTTGAGAATATTAAAGGAAGTGGCACATGAAATTGTATGCCCAATAGCAAGGATTTTTAGTGCATCCATAAACTCAGACCCTATGACTGGAGAATTGCAAATTGCAAATATAGTTCCTATATTTAAAAAGGAAAAAAAAAGTGACCCAGAAAAGTAGAGGCCCGAGTTTGACCTCAAATTGTATGGAAGGTCTTAGAACACATTTTTGAAAGAGAGAGAGTAATTAAAGACAGAGGTAAACTGAGACTGGGCTAAAATACAACATGGTTTTACAAAAGGTAAATTATGCCAGACCAACTAGATCTCTTTCTTTGAGAAGATAACAGATTTTCTAGACAAAGGAAATGCAGGAGATCTAATTGACTTTGATTTCAGTAAAGTATTTGATACAATTCCACATAGGAAATTATTATTAAATTGGAGAAGATGGGGTTAATATAAAAATCAAAAGATAGATAAAGAACTGATTAAAGAGAAGACTACAGCAGACCATGCTGAAAGGTGAACTGTCAGGCTGGAGGAAGGTTACTAGTGGAGTTCCTCAAGAATCAGTCTTGAGACCAACCTTATTTAATATTTTCATTAATGACCTTGGCACAAAAAAATGGGAGTGTGCTACTAAAATTTACAGATGACACAAAGTTGGAGGGTATTTCCATTATGGAGGAAGACCAGAAAATTAGACAAGAATACCTGGATGACTTTGAAAACTGGAGTAATAGAAAAGGGATGCAATTTAATAGTGCAGTGGGCCAGGTCATGCACTTAAGGACTAACAGCAAGAATTTTTGCTATAAGGTGGGGACATATCAGTTAGAACAGGGATCAGTGACCTTTGGCACGCGGCTGCCAAGGTGCTTGTTTACCTGCACCGTCCACAGATTCAGCCGATCAGGGCTCCCACTGGCCAATGGTGGGCTGCGGGAAGAGTCATGGGCCAAGAGATGTGCTGGCCACCACTTCCTGCAGCCCCCATTGGCCGAACCTGCGGACGAGGCAGGTAAACAAACTGGCCCGGCCTGCCAGGGGGCTTACCCTGGCAGGCTGTGTGCCAAAGGTTGCCAATCCCTGAGTTAGAAGTAACAGGGGAGGAAAAAGGCATGGGTGTTTTGGTTGAATACTGGATGACTATGAGCCACCAGTGTGATGCGGCCATGAAAAAGGCTAATGCAATCACAGGATGCATCAGGTATGTCCAGTAGAGACTGGGAAGTGTTATTACCTTTATGCAAAACACTGGTGAATTCTCTGTGTGCAAGTCTGGCCTCCCATGTTTAAGAAAAATGAATTCAAACTGGAACAGTAGCAGAAAAGGGCTACTAGGATGATCAGAGGAATGGAAAACCTGTCTTATGAAAGAAGACTCAAAGAGCTTGGCTTGTTTAGCCTAACCAAATGAAGACTGCGGGGAGATGTGATTGACCTCTATAAATACATCAGAGGGATGAACACCAGGGAGGGAGAGGAGTTATTTAAGTTAAGGGCCAATGTTGGCACAAGAACAAATGGCAATAAACTAGGCTTGAAATTAGACAAAGGTTCCTAACCATCAGAGGACTGAAATTCTGGAACAGGGAGTAGTGGAAGCAAAAACCTATATTGTTTCAAGTTTGAGCTTGATAAGTTTATGGAGAGGATGGTACGATGAGGTTGCATACAAGGGCATATGGCCCATCTATGACTGGTATTAGCAATATCGTCAATGGCAAGGGATTGGGACACTAGATCAGGAGGGCTCTGAGTTACTACAGAGATTCTTTCCCAGGTGTCTGGCTTGCGGGTCTTGCCACATGCTCAGGGTCTAACTGATGACCATATTTGAGGTTGCAAAGGAATCCCTCCCCCCACAGTGAGATTGGCAGATACTGTGTTATTTTTTACCTTCCTTTGCAATGTGGCACCACAGGTTACTTGCTGGCTTGAACTAGAGTAAATGGTGGATTCTCTGTAACTTGAAGTCTTTAAATTAGGATTTGAGGACTTCAGTAGCCCAGCCAGAGATTATGGACCTACTATAAGAGTGGATAGGTGAGGTTCTGTGGCCTGTGATGTGTAGAAGGTCAGACTAGATGATCCTCAAAGCCCCTTCTGGCCTTAAAGCCTCTGAGTCTGTATAGTAGGTCATGAAATCCATACTGATGATATATCAAAACCAACCAAGGATAAGGGCCCAAGCCTCACTCGTGCAAATGGTTCCATTGCAAACACAAAACTTGTAGAAAGCAGAAAATATGTAGACACCCCACTCCCCCCAAAAAAAGATTTTCAAAATATTGTAAAAAGTCTAACTTCAGAATGAAATGACTAGCAAACCTGGGAACAAATATAGTGACAAACCAGTTTAAGTATCTGATACTCTGCCTGCTATCTAGTTTTAAAATTAGTGACTAGCACAATCACTGTAATTAGGAAGCTTAACAATAACCCAGAATAAGAATGACATCTCGACAGAAGTCCAACCTTTACTAACCAAGCTCAAGGAGAATTGAGGATTTGTTAATTTGAACATTCAGAAAAACAAAACAGCAGAAAGAAACAAACTGATTTGCATGTTATTGAGTGACAGCTTTGCATCGGTGTTGGCCATAAGAAGCAAAATAGATGTGTGTGAGAGGTTTGGTAAATTAAAATGCAAATGTACTGAAGAAAGCAGGCATGACAAAACAAAATCTGTTTATAAGATTTATGAGTGACAAATCGAGAATGCCTTTAGGAGGACAAGATGCAGATACATCATTCTAACATGACTGAATTTTAATATATGTCAAAGAGATATGCCCTGAATACATACTTTTCTATATCATAGTAATCTAACTAAATAACAGTGGCAGCTATGGTTTTGAGCTAAATAAGGAGACCTTGCAATCAGAAGCAGGAAAAAGCTATCTGGACCAACATTTTAGCTCTTTTTGAAGTTAGGTTAAACCTAGGCATATTATTCACACACTTGTATTCATTTATTATCCCCATAAACCTATCTGATGCGTTTATTATATTGGTGGATTCTAGAGTTTCCAGACTTTGACATTATACCTTCTATTTTTTGAAACTTTTTCCAGTGTGCAAAAAAATGCAACCTCTACAAACTCCATCAGACCCTTTCAAAGATTTGTATTAGGTCACTGTCACAAATTATTCTAACAAACATCAGAGTTAGCCACCTCGTCTGCAGTGACTCAGACAGATCCCTGTGGAACACTGAGGTCACACTCTTTGTTGCTACTTCCCAGCTTGTCTTGGAGTAAGACAAGTTTTCACTAAGTATTGTAGCTTGGGCTTAAAACATTCTTGCAATCTGCTCTGCTTATGATGCAGCCCAATGTATACTTCTTTCTTTATCCTCCCATATCCTGATGGTACCAGAACCTTTGCAGAAGTTGGGGGATGGGACAATGCCAAAGTGTCCCCTCCCTCTCTGTGGCTGGCTGCTCCAGTGGTGAGCCAGGTGCCCTCTCTTCTGGCGCCACAGCAGCCCCTGGTGGGGAAAAAGTCTGTAGAAGACAAGAATTCTGCACTTACGTTTCTTTTGTTAAAAGGGAGAAGGGGGACATGACCCCTTGGCCCTGTTGGTTCTGGTACCGGTGCCTCAGATACATAAGGTGTAGATCATTTTCCGCCTTTTATGTCAGTCTTGTGCTGGTCTGTCATATTAATGGATTTGGCTTCTTCTTCTATTCTTCTGAATAATGGATTGCTCTACTTAGAGGTTTTGATGTTGCAAGAAATTCTTTCCAATTGACTCTGAAGATCTACAGGCATTTACTTTGGAATGAATTGATCTTATCAATTTCTGTTGCAGATTTCCATTACTCTGCTCCATAAAGGAGAACAGACATGATGCTGGCATTAAAATTTTGCATTTTTGTGTCAGTGCCAATCATACTAGTTTTCTAAATCTTTTCATGAGTATGGAAGTGGTTTGCTGCTTTTGATATTTGTTGCTTGACATCTAGCTTGGTGTCACCATCATTGCATGTCAGACTCCCTAGATATGTAAAATAACTAACTTCTTACTTTTGGGACACTGATAGCCATATATTTGGTCTTCCCCTTGTTGATGAACAAACCAACTTGTTTGGCTGTGTTTTCCAAAAGCTTGTTTTGTTTTGTTTTTTCCATTAAGCAATGTGTTGAACTAAGCAGAACAGTCATCAGCAAAGACTAGGTCAACCAATTGTGTTTTATCATTTGTTCATAAAATTCCACAATAGCCTTCTGCAGTTACTTTCCTCATAATATAGTCAATAGTGGAGACGTAATACACCCTTGCCTTACTCCACTTGTCACTAGAAACCACTGGCTGATGTTGTCATCATCTCTGACTCCACATTTGTCATTACCATATAGCTCCTTGATTAGTTTAATTTTTTTTGTTAGTACTCCATAATATGTCTCCAAAGACTGGCTCTGTGTATATCATCAAAATCCTTCTGGAAATTTAGAAAAATCATCACAAGAGGTGCCTGCCGCCCCACAATTTGTTCTATAATATGCCTGAGAACAACAATATGGTCTGCAGATGATCTAAAACCTGTTTGAGCAGCAAAGAATCCTGTGGCACCTTACAGACTAACAGACATTTTGGAGCATGAGCTTTCGTGGGTGAATACCCACTTCGTCAGATGCATGTAGTGGAAATTTCCAGAGGCAGGTATATATATGCAAGCAAGCTAGAGATAACGAGGTTAGTTCAATCAGGGAGGATGAGGCCCTGTTCT
>NC_133771.1:76074761-76105452 GCF_003597395.2 Chelonoidis abingdonii | reverse complement strand
GTATTCACCCACGAAAGCTCATGCTCCAAAACATCTGTTAGTCTATAAGGTGCCACAGGATTCTTTGCTGCTTTTACAGATCCAGACTAACACGACTACCCCTCTGATACTTAAAACCTGTTTGTATTCTCTACGTTGAAGGTCTATTTGTTTCTTGGTATGTTCCAGGATGATGCTGCATGTGATTTTCCTAGATACTCAGAGTAATGTGATTCATCTCCAGTTATTGCAATTTGGCAATTTTACTCTAAGGCCTCTCTTCTACTGGGCTGGATTCTTTTCTTCATTCCATAGTCTATCCAAAAACACAAGGAAAGTCTGGAGAGCTATATCATGACTTGCTTTAAGCATCTTTGCAGTAATGTTATCGTCTCTACCTGCTTTCCCATTTTTGTGCTTACTGATGGCTTTTCTAACTTCTTCCATTGTATTATCTCACATTAATTATACTGAATGCAAAATGACTTTTGGTAATGTGACTCCAAGAGGCAGTGGTTATAGCACACACCCTCAAATATCATGCAAAAACTCTGAGTATTACATAGCTATTTACAAGGCAAAATCATACTGCAGGAAATGACACTAAAAAAAGAATTAACAGTTAATTACCATACTGAGATTTCCCAGTTACAGACTGTCCTTGATACTCAGAACTGTTTTTTTTAGAAAAATTAAAAATAGACAGGACTGTTAAAGCTCTCTGTTTAGAGCTGGCATTTTTCTCAGCCCTCTCTTCTTACAGCTGTTATTTCTTTTAACTCTTTCTCCTCCATCAGACATTTCTTTCAGTGTCTCTGTCTGTCTCCTCCAGGGAAAGCGGGAATTTGTGAGTGTCATTGTTCTTCTTCACTCCTTCTTATAACTTATCAGCACTCAGTTATCAACATTCTCACATAGACTTAGTTTGACCCCTGCCTAGGAAACATATCCTTTAGCTCATTTAAAACAACAGCCTATACACATGCCACCAGCGTACCAGGCCAGTTCAACTAGCATATTGGGCTGTCAATGTATTTTTGAGATGACATCCTCTGCCAGTTGCCTCCATCCAATCATTTTTATATCATTGGAATGGAAAAAAGCCCTAAAATTACCCCACTAATAGCCATCTCCCAACAGAAGGTTTCCATCCTAGATGACATTTGATGACTGTCCTTAAGCCAACTTTCCATCCAGCATCACTTCACTTCTATTCATATTAATCTTAAATCTCCAATGTGAAAGTGTGTCAAAGATTTTTTGAAATAAATCCTGCAAGTTAGATAATATGACCACTCTTCTAAGAATCCACGTTCCAGTCACCTTCAAACCCACAGGCCCCATCGATTTTATAGAAGTAGATTTTTAGAAATCAGTTTTATACAGTCAATTGCGTACGTCCACACTAAGCGCACTACGTTGGCGGAGTGCGTCCTCAGTACCGTGGCTAGTATCAACTTATGGAGCGGTGCACTGTAGGTAGCTATCCCACAGTTCCCGCAGTCTCCGCTGCCCATTGGAATTCTGGGTTAAGCTCCCAATGCCTGATGGAGCAAAAACATTGTCGTGCGTGGTTTTGGGTACATGTCATCAGTCTACCCTCCCTCTGTGAAAGTAATGGCAGACAATCGTTTCGCACCTTTTTTTCCACGCAGACGCCATACCATGGCAGCCCACTCCGCTCAGCTCACTGACACCGCTGTTGTGGTGTCCTGGGTGCTGCTGGCAGCAGATGGTGCAGTAGGACTGCTAACCGTTGTTATACACTGCTTCTGCTGCAACTCTGCTCTGCTGCTATTGCCTCAATAGCGAATTTTTCCATGTTGTCTGTCATGAGCTCCAGGGTGTGTGTGTTCTTCCTCGGGAAATGTGCGTGGTGCTAACTGTCATCCTACACTGAAACTCTGTTCTGCTCTCCTGGTGCCATGAATCCACCTCGCAGGTCCTCTCATCTTCTGTATAAATATCTATTATCATGGCATCCATTGGCATCCACTGATTCCGCTGCAACTCTCCTTTCCTGCTCACTTTCAGATGCCATACCATTGCAAGCATGGAGCCAGCTCAGTTCACTGCAGCTGTTGTGAACATTGTAAACACTCCGTGCATTATCCTGCAGTATGTGCAGAACCTGCAAAAGCAGGTGAGGAGGCAACAACAGCGCGATCATAACAGTGATAAGGACATGGATACAGACTTCTCTCAAAGCACGGGCCCTGGCAATTTGGACATCATGGTAGTAATGGGGCAGGTTCATTCTGTGGAATGCCGATTCTGGGCCTAGGAAACAAGCACAGACTGGTGGGAACGCATAGTGTTGCAGGTCTGGGATGATTCCCAGTGGCTGTGAAACTTTTGCATGCATAAGGGCACTTTCATGGAACTTTGTGACTTTTTCTCCCGTGCCCTGAAGCGCAAGAATACCAAGATGAGAGCAGCCCTCACAGTTGAGAAGCGAGTGGCAATAGCCCTCTGGAAGCTTGCAACACCAGACAGCTACCGGTCAGTCGGAAATCAATTTGGAGTGGGTAAATCTACTGTGGGGGCTGCTGCGATCCAAGTAGCCAATGCAATCACTGAGCTGCTGCTATCAAGGGTAGTGATTCTGGGAAATGTGCAGGTCATAGTGAATGGCTTTGTTGCAATAGGATTCCCTAACTGTGGTGGGGCGATAGACAGAACGCATATCCTCGTCTTGGGACTGGACCACGTTGGCAGCCAGTATGTAAACTGCAAGGGGTACTTTTCAATGGTGCTGCAAGCACTGGTGGATCACAAGGGATGTTTCACCGACATCAACGTGGGATGGCTGGGAAAGGTGCATGATGCTCAAATCTTCAGGAACTCTGGTCTGTTTGAACAGCTCTAGGAAGGAACTTACTTCCCAGACCAAAAAATTACTGTTGGGGATGTTGAAATGCCTATAGTTATCCTTGGGGACCCAGCCTACCCCTTAATGCCATGGCTCATGAAGCCATACACAGGCACCCTGGACAGTAGTAAGGAGCAGTTTAATTTTAGGCTGAGCAAGTGCAGAATAGTGGTAGAATGTGCATTTGGACGTTTAAAAGCGTGCTGGTGCAGTTTACTGACTAGGTTAGACCTCAGCGAAACCAATATTCCCATTGTTATTGCTGCTTGCTGTGTGCTCCACAATATCTGTGAGAGTAAGGGGGAGACGTTTATGATCGGGTGGGAGGTTGAAGCAAATCGCCTGGTGACGATTACATGCAGCCAGACACCATGGTGATTAGAAGAGCACAGCTGGGCACCCTGCACATCAGAGAAGCTTTGGAAACCAGTTTCATGACTGGCCAGGCTATGGTGTGACGGTTCTCTGTGTTTCTCCTTGATGAAAACCCGCGCCCTTGGTTGACTCTACTTCCCTGTAAGCCAACCGTCCTCCCCTCTTCGATCACCGGTTTCAGAGACAATAAAGTCATTATTGTTTCCAAATCATGCATTCTTTATTAATTCATCACACAAATAGGGGGACAACTCACAAGGTAGCCCAGAAGAGGTGGGTGAGGAGGGAAGCACTGGGTGGGGTGGTGGATGAGAGGAGGAGGGAAGGACAAGGCCACACTACAGTTCAAAACTTACTGAATGCCAGCCTTCTGTTGCTTGGGCAATCCTCTGGGGGTGGAGTGGCTGAGTGCCTATACCCTCCCCGCAGCACGTTCTTGGGCATCTGGGTGAGGAGGATATGGAACTTGGGGAGGAAGGCAGGTGGTTATACAGGGGCTGCAGCGGTGGTCTGTGCTCCTGCTGCCTTTCCTGCAGATCCACCAGATGCCTGAGCGTGTCAGTTTGCTCCCCCATTAGCCTCAGCATTGCATCCTGCCTCCTCTCAGCATGCTCCTCCCTAATCGCATTCATTTAATGCTTTCCTGGACTCTGCCATTGTTTGCCTTCATGCATTCTGCAGAGCTCTTTCAGTGCGGGAGGACTGCATTAGCTCTGAGAACATCTCGTTGCGAGTGCGGTTTTTTTGCCTTCTAATCTGTGCTAACCTCTGGGATGGAGATGATAGGGGGAGCGTTGAAAGACTTGTAGCTGCAGGAGAAAAAAAGGGAGAGTAGAATTTAAAAAGATACATTTTAGAGAACAAAAAGAAGACTATTTCACACAGAATCAAACAATTCACATTATATAGCACATGTGCTTTGGCTACGAGGTTCCATTTTGCCTCTTATATTGAATGCCTGCCAGTTTGCTGTGCGACATCACACGCACTTGGCTGGGCAACAGAATTTGGCTTGCAGGCAGCCATGGTAAGGCAAAGAGTTTCGGCTTCTTCAACCTTCATAACGTGGAAACGGTTTCAAACAGTAGCTCCCTCCTTTCCCATATCAAGCAAAGTCCATTGGGTTGGCCATTTAAAAGGAGGGGCTGCAGTTTTAGGGTGAATGTGCAGCACAATCCATCCTCCCCCTCAATTCTCTGGGATGATCGCTTTACCCTCCACCAATGCATGGCTGGTATCAGGGAAGATCCCTGTCAGCCAAATGTGAACAGCTCAGCATGAACAGGCCTCCTCGCACCGCCTGGTTAACAGCGAGGATGATTTATTTTCAGCCAAAGGTAAACAGCCAAAGCCCGGGCCCATTTGCTACAAGGTTTTCTTCTGCAATGATTCCAGACTACTTGCTACTGGCTTGGCGTGGTTAATTAATCATTAAACATGCTTGCTTTTAAACCCTGTTTTATACACCTCTACCCCAATATAACACTGTCCTCGGGAGCCAAAAAATCTTACCGCATTATAGGTGAAACCGCATTATATTGACCTTGCTTTGATCCACCACAGTGCACAGCCCCCCCCACCCCGGGGCACTGCTTTACCATGTTATATTCAAATTCATGTTATATCGGGTCGCATTATATCGGGGTAGAGGTGTATTTACAAAGGTACACTCACCAGAGGTTCCTTCTCCGGCTTCATGGTCCGGGAGCCCACCTTGGAAGGGTTGGGAGGGTATTGGCTCCAGGGTGATGAACAGTTCCTGGCTGCCGGGGAGAAGGGATTCTCCGCTTGCCTGCTGTGAGCTATCCTCAACGTCCTCCTCCTCTTTTTCAAACTCCTCATCCCTGTTGAGTGAGACTCCCCCCTTGCAGGTGTCCATGGACAGTGGTGGGGTAGTGGTAGGGGCCACCCCCAGGATTGCATGCAGCTCATCATAGAACTGGCATGTATGGGGCTCTGACCCAGAGTGACTGTTTGAATCCTTTGTTTTTTGGTAGGCTTGCCTCAGCTCCTTAACTTTCATGTGGCACTGCTGTGTGTCCCTGTTGTAGCATCTGTCCATCATGCCCTTGGAGATTTTGGCAAATATATTGGCATTTAGTCTTTTGGAATGGAGTTCCGCCTGCACGGATTCTTCTCCCCATACAGCGATCAGATCCAATACCTCCTGTTCAGCCCATGCAGGAGCTCTTTTGCAATTCTAGGACTCCATGGTCACCTGTGCTGATTAGCTCACCACACTGGCCAAACAGGAAATGAAATTCAGAAGTTCCTGGGGCTTTTCCTGTCTACCTGGCCAGTGCATCTGAGTTTAGAGTGCTGTCCAGAGTGGTCACAATGGAGCACTCTGGGATAGCTCCTGGAGGCCAATACCATCTAATTGCGTCCACACTAAACCAAATTTGACCTAGCAAGGTCGATTTTAGCGCTAAACCCCTCGCCGGGGAAGAGTACAGAAATCGATGTTAAGAGCTCTTTAAGTCAACAAAACAGGCTTGGTCATGTGGATGGGTGCAGGGTTAAATCGACCTAACACTGCTAAAGTCGTCCTAAACTCGTAGTGTAGACCAGGGCTCAGTGTTCTCCCTCACGCGGTTCCTTGCTCTAGCTGATTTGCCAGTTAGTCATAGTCCTCCCCATCAGAACTGTCTCTCCTGCCTCACTCCACCTCCTTCCCCTGACTCCTTGGTAACGAGTCAGTACCCAGTACTTCATGCTCAGTCAGTCCCAACCTTCGCCAGCTCCCTTTCTGATCTCAGTCTCCAGTCCCTCCCGAATGCCTCCCTGTCCTTCCCCACTTCATTTCTCTTTGTCCTATTCTCCCTTACCCAGCCTCCACTGCCAGTCTTCCCCATTCCCAGTCTTTTTGTCGCAAAAGCCCCTCTCCAAAGCATACAGACACTAGAACTTCTCACAGAAACTGTCATCAGAATTTTTTAATAGGGGCAAAATAACATGATTTTCCTAAACCTTGTTCTTGAAAACAGCTGAAATTTTGGCAGAAAATGTACAGTAAAATTCAACTGGAGGTAGAGGCCCAGCATGGAAAGTTTCAGCAGAAATGGTTAATGTTTGGCAAAGTTATAAGCAACTAAAAATAGATTCTTATAATGGTTAGAGTCAAACAACCTTAATAATAAGCAGTGCTACCAGCCCCACCTATAATAATATACATTTTTTCCATCAATAAAATATTTTTTCTTGCCCCCAAGACTGATGGATGCTTTGACACAAAGAGTTTCATATGGAGTTAAGGAACGTAATTTTCTCAATCTTTAGAGCCATTTCTTTTTTAAAGGTGAAATTCTCCCTGGTGTGAGGGCCACCAGAGGGCCCATGCACAGTAAGTCCCTTTTATGCACTCAAAATAGGGTGAAAGCCCACTGTACTACCTGAATGTCACTCACCACACCATTCCTGAAAATATGTATGCATCTTCCTAACTTAAGGTGACCAGACAGCAAATGTGAAAAACTGGGACGGAGGTGGGGGGTAATAGGAGCCTATATAAGAAAAAAAAACCCAAAATTGGGATTGTCCCTATAAAATCGAGACATCTGGTTCCCCTATCCTAACTTTAAATATGTGAGCAGTCCCACTTAAGTCAATGAGATTACTCATGTGCTTAATGTTAGTGCTTGCAGGACTGGGGCCATAGGGCCAGATTTACAAAATTAGGCACCAAACTGGCTCACACACATTTGTAAATCCCACTACGAACCTATTTGCATGTTTAAGCCCCTAAATACATTTAATAACCTCTTATTAAAAATGGTTGTACTGCATCCTACACTTGTCTTTAACTTGGATACAAACGACCTGAAACATATAACATTTTATGGTATATCAGTGCAGCATGTATATAATTAAATTAATCTACAAAATTTAAATACAAAAACTGTACACATTGAATCTTTTTATAACTGGTTCCATTATGTCTACCTGCACTAGCTTATTCTTAGCAGGCCTGAAAAACTGATTTGCAACTTGACTAGATCTCCATACTCTTTGTCATAACTATAAAGGGAAGGGAACAGCCCTCCTGTGTACAATACTATAAAATCCCTCATGGCCAGAGACACCAAAATCCTTTTACCTGTAAAGGGTTAAAAAGCTCAGGAAGCCTGGCTGACACCTGACCCAAAGGACCAATAAGGGGACAAGATACTTTCAAATCTTGGTGGGGGAAAGGCTTTTGTTTGTGCTCTTTGTTTTGGAGTTTGTTCGCTCTTGGGACTAAGAGGGCCCAGACATCAATTCAGGCTCTCCAAATCTTTCTGAACCAGTCTCTCGTATTTCAAACTTGTAAGTAACACCCAGGCAAGGCATGTTAGTTTTATCTTTGTTTTCTTGACTTGTAAATGTTCCTTTTTGCTGAGAGGATTTTACCTCTGTTTGCTGTAACTTTGAACCTAAGGCTAGATGGGGTTTCTCTGGGCTCTATGAATCTGATTACCCTGTAAAGTTATTTTCCATCCTGATTTTACAGAGATGATTTTTACCTTTCTTTTTTTAATTAAAAGCCTTCTTTTTAAGAACCTGATTGATTTTTCCTTGTTTTAAGATCCAAGGGGATTGGATCTGGACTCACCAGGAATTGGTGGGGGAAAGGAGGGAGGATAGTTAAATTCTCCTTGTGTTAAGATCCAAGGGGTTGGATCGGTGTTCGCCAGAAACTTGGTGAAGAAGTCTGTCAAGGCTACCCAGGGAGCGGAAGGTTTTGAGGGGAAAGAGAGTGTTCCAGGTACTCAGAAATCTGGATGGTGGCAGCGAGACCAGATCTAAGCTGGTAGTTAAGCTTAGAGGTGTTTATGCAGGTCCCCACAGCTGTACCCTAAGGTTCAGAGTGGGTGAGGAACCTTGACATGGTGGAAAAGCAGTGGGATCATTTTAAACAAAAGCCTTCCCCCCACCAAGATTTGAAAGTATCTTGTTCCCATATTGGTCCTTTGGGTCAGGTGTCAGCCAGGTTTCCTGAGCTTTTTAACCCTTTACAGATAAAAGGATTTTGGTGTCTCTGGCCATGAGGAATTTCATAGTATTGTACACAGGAGGGCTGTTCCCTTCTCTTTATAGTTATGACACTCTTCTTTTATGAAGCCGGTAAGAAATTAAAAATATGTTTCCATCATACACAATTCTCTATCACTTAATTTCAAATAAAATAATCATATAATTTCCTTAATCCTTGTGTACATATCTGAAAATATCCTTATAGTTATCTAAAAAGTATGTTTAAATTTACTGCTCAGTTTCTTTTCGTTCTAACATTTTTTTTTTGCTTGTTTTCAATTTTCCCAATTTATCCTAACTTCCATTTTTTCATTTGCCAGAATTGATCTGTCTCAAATTTCTCTTTGTTTGGACTGTAATTGTTCTTTCATACAATCTGTTTTTATCATAACGGATCATACAACAGAAAACTTCCCTACACAAACATACGAAGTACAACCAGCATTGCAATAACTCAATAGTCCTATTGAATTGCTGTTCACATGTGTATCGTTTAGCATGTTTATAATTTTTTTCAGGATTAAATTTGAAACGAACAATCATTCTATGTGCATAGTCACAGTTTGGACAATCTCATTTTAACTTGTTTATTATTTCATTGTATATGACCCCAGTGGCAGTTTTGCCTGAGTAAAGTGTGCAAATAATGGCTATGGGCAATATTGTATATTGCTGTTTTGAATCCTTTGAAGACTATGTAGTTTTATATATATATGGTTAAATACAATTGATAGCTAGAACATTCTTGATAAAAGCCAACAGCAGTTTTGCTTGAGTAAGAAAGGCATGATCAGGGTTATTCACTGGCAGTCTGGAAAGTACCCAAGGTTTCAAAGCTTTCTGTTAGGCTCTTAAATGGAAGACACACTACAAATAATCTGTGGGAAAGGATGGAACTACCAATACCTGAGATTTATTCAAATTATTGTTTTAGAATTTGAGAGCTTTAAAAATATATGATCCTCTGTTGACAACTTACATTGGTGTCAATGGACCATATGTGAGGGCAAAATGTGTACCTCAGTGCTGTTTTCTGCTCTCTACTTCCTGTTACCTTCCTCTCAAATGTGAGATATGCCACAAATGACTTGTCAATGCTAATGCTAACATAGAGTAAGTGACATGCTGTTGAGTACGCCTCTCTCTTGCACCTAAGAAGATTAAAAGGTGTAGAACAGATTTTATATGGAAAAACTATTTCTTGTGGAGAATTATAAAATACTTTAATCCATTGCATAAAATTTTCCCCAAAGTGAAATGCTCATAATGTGGCAAATATGCAGTGCTAATCAGTCCTGTCTGATGTGTTAGTAGGTTTAATCTACACTAGTGGAGATGCAGTTTATATTTTAAAAAAAAAAGTACCATTTATACTTGTTCATTAGTCCCCTATATTTCAGGGGTTGGCAAACTTTGGCTGCTGGCTGTTAGGGTAAGCTGCTGGCGGGTCAGGATGTTTTGTTTACCTGGAGCGTCTGCAGGCATGGAGCTCCCTGTAGTCACGGTTCGCTGTTCCCAGCCAATGCGCCACTTCCCGCAGCTCCCATTGGCTGGGATGGCGAACCATGGCCACAGGGAGCTGAGAGGCTCCATGCTTGCAGATGCTCCAGGTAAACAAACAACAATGTATTAGATAGTCACTTCAATGATTCCATAGAGTTTAATATCACCAAATTTTGATGAGTCATTTTTTTAGCAAAAATATTCAGCTTATGAACGAGTATATACAGTACTTGTGCCTGTATAATTACATCGACACTAGAGATCACACTCCAAACCAATGTTGTTATACTGGAAAAACTTTCTTGGGTAGGCCTGGCCTGAGTATCAAAAGGACTCTAGAACAGCCAGGTGAACATCATCTGTAGCATAGAGCACAGTTGCCTGATATTCTGCTCCAAATGCCTCCTGGAAATCAAATTGTTCAGGTGCATTTACTTACATAAACCAAGATTATCACTTAGTATTTCAGCCAGAAGTTAAAAAGATATGGTTACATTTTAGTCCCATTGAGGTCAGTGATTATTTTCCCACTGAATTTAATGAGATCATGATGTGGCCCGTCCACCTGTAAAGCCAGTCCTCTAGGTCCTTTCTTTTATATAAGTGATATACATGCCATTTTTAAACTTCCTGATAACAAGCCAGATTGAACATAAGAGTGGCCACAGTGGGTCAGACTAGTGGGCCATCTAGCCCAGTATCCTACTTTCTGACAGTGGCCAATGCTAGATACTTGAAAGGAAAAGAACAGAACAGGGCAATCATCAGGTGATCCATTCCTGTAGTCAAGTCCTAGCATCTGGCAGTCAGAGGCTTTGGGATACCCAGAGCATGGGGTTGCATTCCTGACCATCTTGGCTAAATGATGGACCTATCCTCCACAGATTTATTTAATTTTTTAATCTACTTTTGGCATTCACAGTATGAGTTCCACAGGCTGGCTATACGTGTGTGTGAAGCAGTACTTCATGTTGTTTGTTTGAAACCTACTGCCTATTAATTTCATTGGGTGATTCCTGACTCGTGTGTTATGTGAAGGGGCAAACAACACTTCCTTATTCACTTTCTCTGCACCAGTCATGATTTTATAGACCTCTATCATATTAGTTGCCTCTTTTCCAAGCTCAAAAGTCCCAGTCTTCTTACTCTCACCTCATACGGAAGCTGTTCCATCCCCTTGATAATTTTTGTTGTCTTTCTCTATATCTTTTCTATTTATAATATATCTTTTTTGAGATGAGGTAACCAGAACCGGACACAGTATGCAAGGTGTGGGTGTACTATGGATTTATATAGTTTTTATAGATTTATATGGAAATATAATAGTGCCATATGATATTTTCTGTCTTATTATCTATCCCTTTCCTAATGATTCCTAACATTCTGTTAGCTTTTTTGACTGTTGCTGCACATGGAGCAGATATTTTCAGAGAACTATCCACGAGTCCAAGATTTCTTTCTTGAGTGGCAACAGCTAAGTTAGACTTCATCATTTTGACTATATAGTTGGGATTATGTTTTCCAATGTGTATTATTTTACGTTTATCAACAGCAAATTTCATTTGCCATTTTGTTGCCCCATCACCTAGTTTTGTGAGATCTCTTTGTAACTGTTTGTAGTCTGCTTTGGACTTAACGATCTTGAATAATTTTGTATCATCTGCAAACTTTGCCACCTCATTGTTTACTGCTTTTTTCAGATCATTTATGAATATGTTGAATAATAGTGGTACCAGTTCAGACCCTTGGGGGACACGACTATTTACCTCTCTCCAGTCTGAAAACATTTATTTCTATCCTTTGTTTCCTACTTTTTAACCATCTACTGATCCATAAGAGGCCCTTCCCTCTTATTCCATGACTGCTTCCTTTGCTTAAGAGCCTTTGGTGAGCAACCTTGTCAACGACTTTCTGAAAGTCCAAGTACACTATATCCACTGGATCACCCATACCCGCATATTTGTTCACTCCTTCAAAGAATTCTAGTAGATTGGTGAGGCATGATTTCCCTTTACAAAAGCCATGTTGACTCTTCCCCAACAAATCATGTCAATCTATGTCTGATAATTCTGTTTCAACCAATTTGCCTGGTATTGAAGTTAGGCTTACTGGCCTGCAACTGCCAAGATTGCCTCTGGAGCCTTTTTAAAAAATTGGAGTCACATTAGCTACCCTCTAGTCAACTAGTGCAGCAGCTGATTTAAGTGATAGGTTTCAGGAGGTTGAAGCAGAATTATACATGAGCACAAAAGAGGCTAAAATCTAATCTACACTAGATAAGAGCTGTCAAAATCTCCCTAAAGACCATCAAAGCCTTCTTTAACAACATTTTTGGGCGTGTAATGTTTCCACGGCAAAAGAAATTTCATCTGCTGAAAACAGTAGTTGGATGAATTTACCCTCTTCAGTCAGGATCTGATCCAACACCACTGAAATCAAGTTGCAAGTAATTCCTCC
The DNA here is from genome assembly GCF_003597395.2 of Chelonoidis abingdonii. NCBI lineage: Eukaryota > Metazoa > Chordata > Testudines > Testudinidae > Chelonoidis > Chelonoidis abingdonii. The sequence continues at coordinate 76,093,253 of NC_133771.1, read as the reverse complement.
TATAAAAGTATTTAGCTAGTGCTGTGTGAATAATTGATTTTTCAGCTCGGTGACTGAACTGAAAAGAAAATCAGAAAACAAAATAATTTTAGGTTGACCAGAAAGTTAATTTTTTTGAAATGTTCAGCAACCAAAAAGCTAAATAAATAATAAAATAAAATAATAAAATAATAATGAATAATAACAACAATAATAAACAGAATATTTGAGTCAACCCAATTTTGAGTCATCTTGTTCAACCAAAAATGAAACGTTTCATTTCATTTTTGAGCTTTATTTTACCTCTAAAAAAATAAAATAAAATAATAAGTACAATTCTGAACAAAAAACTGTTTTAGATCAAAAAAGGAAAAATGAAACTTTTTGTTTTTAGAATTTGATGTTTTTGTGACTGAAAGAATTCATCAAATTTGACACAAAAAGTTTCGGTCAACCCAAATCTGCACTTTAAAAAAAAGACATTGAAAAATTTAGCCCAGCACTACATATTACAGATGGTAATTTCTTAAATGCCTAATCCATTCTTTACTTCAAACTGTTCTTCCTTTCTCATTTGTAATGGCTATAATGGACAGAGATATATGCTGACATCAAATTAACAAACACTTTTTCTTCCTTTATTCTCTTCTCTAAAACCGTGTAGCTTATAAAATAGGGATGCTGTAGCCTGTCAAGTAAAGGGTGAACTACAGGCACACTTGCTTAACATTGTTCACTGTGAGTAGTCCCATTGATTTCACAGTGAGGATATGCATTTGCAAGATGAAGGCTTAGCTACTTCAAATTTCAAACAGTAATTTGAAGACATATCTACATATATCATTGTTTTTATTTCAGCAACCTGTTTTCCCCCTTGCTTTAATTAAGTATTCGGTCTCTTTCTCCTACCTGCAATAACGGACGTAATAACCCAACTAATCCTGATTTAGCCATTCCTCAATAAAACTGACGTTAACCATGCCACATGTGCAACACTGATAGAACAGCACAGAACAAATTAAGCAATTGGACTGGACGGAAAACAAGGATTTTGTTTCTTGAAGGTTCAAAATTCCTTTTGTTCTGCATTGCAACAAAAACTAGAGCTTTCAAAAAAATTTGTGATAAAACGAGAGAGAGAGAGATAGAGAGACAGAGACCTACCCAAGAATAACCAATAATCTTATGGTTGGTCTCTCTCTTTCTCTCTCACTCGAAATTGCATCCTGGACTTGAAAAACCTTTCCAATAAAAGTTTAGTTAGAACTGATGCATTTCCACAAAAATATTCATTTCTGACAAAAATTTCCTGACCAGCTGTATTAAGCAGGTTAAAATTTCCGGAAGTCATTATAAAATCAGAACAACTAACTAGGGAACAATCCAAAAAGGCTGTGATACAGTAACCCTGTAAAAATCACATACACAAGGAATGAGAATATAGAGATTGAAATAAAATAATTTTCCCCAAGGAACTCATGATCAAACATATCAGGTCCATAAATATTATATAAGTCACGGAGGCCAGATCCATTATAAGGTGATCAGACAGCAAGTGTGAAAAATCGGGACATGGGGTAAGGGGTAATAGGAGCTTATATAAAAAAAGACCCAAAATCGGGACCATCCCTATAAAATCAGGACATCTGGTCACCCTAATCCATCAATGGCTATTAGCCAAGGTGGTCAGAGATGCAACCCTATGATCTGACTGTCCCTAAACTTCTGACTGCTAGAAGCTGGGATTAGATGACAGGTGATGGATCACTTGATAAATTGTCCTGTTCTATTCACTAGTTCTGATGCACCTGGCTCCGGCCACTGTTGGAAGACAGGATACTGGGCTGGATGGACGATTGGTCTGACCAATAGAGACATTCTTATATTAACTCACTGTGTTTACCAACCCCTTCAATTTAAGATAATATTAGCTACTTTTCTAAGCCTGAATCACCTCCATGACAAGAAATATAAAGTTTCATGCAAAAAATAGTATGACAATTGATCTTGGTTTTCTTATAAAAGAGGCATACACCTGGAAATCCCAATGAAAATTAAAAGTCTTATGTTTCAAGTTATTTCGAGGAGCCTTACCAGATAATTTCCACGTCCTTCCCTCTGGACCTAGGGTGATGTGGTCATAGTGAACTGCATTGTTAAGCAGATAGGCTACTATGAAGACCAAGCTGGATAAGTAAGCATCTCAGAGAGGTGATTAAGAAAAAGCAGAAAGCCTATTGAGGTCAGAACATGTAGGGATAAAGTGAGAAAGGTCAAAAGCCATATAGAGTTGTACCTTGCAAAGGGAATTAAAACCAACAGTAAAAGGTTCTATAGCCATATAAATATGAAGAAAACAAAGAAAGAAGAAGTGGGACTGCTAAACACTGAGGATGGAGTGGAGGTTAAGGATAATCTAGGCATGGCCCAATATCTAAACAAATACTTTGCCTCAGTCTTTAATGAAGCTAATGAGGAACTTAGAGATGATGGAAGGATGACAAATGGGAATGAGGTTATGGAGGCAGATAATCCCAGAAGAATTCTCTGTAAACTCAATCCACCCCATCTAAGCATCCCCATCAAGGCCATGGAGCTATTTACACAATGTCAAAGACAATTAATTCCAAATTAGGCTAACATCAGTAACCCTCCCCTCCTAAACTTATCAAGCTTGTTGAAGCCAATATTTCCTTTTGCCCACACGCTACCTTGGAAGCTCTTCCAGAATTTCCACTCCCTCCAATTGTTTGAAACCTCATCAATTCAATCTAAACTTCCTGATGGCCAGTTTATATCCATTATTTCTTGTTCCACATTCTACTGAGCTTAAATAATTCCTCTCTCCCATATCCTTAATCTTATACATCACATCTTCCTGTCACCATCTTTGTCTAACAAGCCAAGCTCTTTAGTCTTTTTCATATACAGGTTCCTTTCGATCATCCTTATACGTCTCTCTACCTTCAGTGGAACATTCTCTTAAACATGTAGCCAAACTGCAACAAGCTTTATTCCAGATGATCTCACCAGTGCCTTGTTATAACCTACTAACACCCCTTATCTCTACTGAAATACCTCACCTATGCATCCCTAAGACTCATTAGCTTTTTTCGACCATCTCACCCACTGCAGCTCATCCATCTGTATCAACAGACCCCTCCTCTAATTACGTTCCAACTGGGCGTCCCAACTTATAACAAAAAATTCATATTCTAATCCCTATAATCATGACCTTGCCACTTTCACTACTTAAATTTCATTTATACTAATTACTTCAGTTACAAGTCACCGTATGATATCCCACCAGTCCTTGCGAATTGCAATACCTTCCATTTTGTTCATCCGCAAACTTTATTGCACTTTTCACTTTTGGTGCCCAAGCTCAGTTAATAAAAGATTAAATAAATTTCCAAACCGATCCCTAGAACTCCACTAGTAACTCCTTCCAGCCTGACAGTTCACCTTTCAGCGAACCCATTGTAGTCTCCCTTTAACCACATCCTTATCACCTTTCAATTTCGTATGATCCCCTCTTTTCAATTTTATTATTAATTTCCATGAGGACCATGTCAAATCCTTACTGAAATAGAGGCAAATATAATCCATTGCTCTTTGTCTAAAATTTTATACCTTCTCAAACAAGATCAGTTGCACAATGATTTTTAAAACCTATTATTTTCCATTAAATCAGTTTTACCTATATATACGTCATTCTTGCCTCTTTCAAAATCATAATTAGCTGGGATTCTATTACATATTCTTAAGTTTAAATTTCACATAAACCTCACAATTTATGTTTTCTAACAATTCATAAGCCCCTACTAAAAGAAATTTAGGAATATGTCATCCCCCAAAAAACCACATCAAAAACTTTTTCATCACATTATATCAAATAGAGAAAAAATCAGAATTAAACTTATCTGTCAGATTGCATAACAATCACACTACTTATTTAAGCACGATACATCCCTGCATCAGATGTTCAATTACATACATTTTCTTCTCACTGAGCACCACCTACGTCATTCAGCTTGCACCAATTAAAAGTGTGTCATCATATGCCAGTTCCTAATATTCTGGCATGAAATTACTGGTCCCCGATATTCATAAGCTGTACGATCGTTTAGGTGCTTCGACTCGCATTGCAGGAGCCGGATAAAGAGATAGTCAGATATGCCCTACCTTTTAAGAAATACAAACCTTCATCCCATTTGGCATAGATTGACACGGATCCTAATGATCACTCATTCTTAATCAGACCCACAATGCACAAATAATGCGTCGATAAATGAAAAAGCGTAGATGGCAAATGTATCATTCAGCTATGGAAAAAATATCGTGATGAATTACCATAACATCCTCTGAAGTATCCTCAATCCATTACTCCAGCTCTCCGCGACTTCACCGTCGCGTCAACTAACAGCCCACTATTCCGATTCTTTCGCTGCTGTGCTCCTGTGTTGAGTACTTGAGTCTATTTTAATTATCCTATAGGAGCATAATTTGGTACTGTTGGTATAATTCCCTTGTCGAAGAAAAGCAACCATATTCCTAATATGAAACTCGGCTTTACTTTCTCACATATAAGGTGAGCTCATTGAATCTGAGTCCAGCTATCCCACATTTGATTAATGAGACCCTCAAATAATAGGGCTTGTAAAGCTTATTCGAAATCTTCTCAACACACTCGCTCTGACATGGCGCGTGCATAATTCTATCCCAAACGTGTCATATATCGCTCATCTGTTTGCTCCAAGATCATAAAGTTTACTTCTTAAAACTTGTGTTTTTAATCACACCATTGCAAAGCTGATCCTACTTCAATACTGAACCCCAAATCATCACCCGCTCCAGATAATAATAACGGGCCAGACTTACTGTATCGGAAAATCTATACCCTAAATTATAGGCTGCCCTTCAACAATTTAACTTGAAACATGAAATATTTCATTCCTGCAGGATAACAATGACTCTGCCAAAGTGAGTCTACAACATGCTGCACTCCTTCTGCATAGACCGTCAATATATGCAAACTCTACTATATCACTATCATATATTACAAGTCAACACACTATTCCTAATTGTTATATTCTCTATTAGTACTCATAACATTAAGTGACGAAGAGTTCAGGCCATTCCTATATCTAATCTAGTCGAACCATAATACTAATGCCCACCTAGCATGATCCACCATAAATTAAATCGCATGTAAACACAGTGAGTTAATATAGAGAATTCCTATCCCATTCTGACGAATCCTCCTAACCTTCTAGCTCATACCCATACCCAAGTCTCGTATCCACTTCTGCTCTGTAAAAGAACAGACAAAAGTAGCCGCATCCCACCGAGTGACCGTGCATCAAATCACCATTGCTGCAAGATGTAAACGGCGAGATACTCCATCCCAATGGCACTCTTCAAATCACTGCCCTTGATATTGAAAAACTCCAGCCCTACTCTACCCAGACATAAGGCTACTACAGACTTAACCTCAGCTAGCAATCTGAGCTACAAGACTATACCAAGCTAAGGGTGCATGCTATACCCAACGGAATCAATGAGTCATAAAGTAAGTATCTCGTGTAGCCAGAATGTCTCATATACCCACTCCCATCTTAACATCCATCACAGCCATTAGCATAGTCCTTTACCGTATCTGTAATTATGTTCAAGATCAATTAATCTACCTAAAATTGGACTACTTACCCATCTATACCGTCCCCCAATAAACTATCAAGCCCTTTAGTTCGACCAAGGCCAGACACCTAATGTTTCTATCATATGCGGCCCTCGTCTCCAATCACTACCTACCTCTTGGATAGCTGATCTTCTCAGCCCAATTCTGACATCCTCCAATGTGAGAACACTTTCATCAATTTCAAGTACTGTAAACTTATCATGCTGTTTAATGGCCTACTATGAATTACTCATTGTTTTCTGTGTGTCCACGAATTATACTACGTAAATAATTCCTTCTCCCTTCTCCGTGTAATTTTATCCCAATCTTTCTATTAATTTTTATTATCATAAAGCGGAACAATATCTCATTGTTCAGCTCACTCAGGTGGAGTTAGTGTCTTAAACTGCACACAGCCTTTCGCTTTGAGGTATCCCCTCTGTACAGTTAAGTTATTCACTTAGTTTTTACTATCCTTGAGATCATTTCCGAAACCTTATATATCACCTCGCTCTCAAGCTGGTTCACGCTGGTCACATTTTCAAAATGAATATTTTGTGAAATGCACGCATTCTAACTAAAGATCTTGTAATTTCATTTTACTAACGTTTTTCCAACAAATCCCCCAATTGCGCGAAAACCATTCAACTGCTAGCCAGATGATTACCAGATAGAAGATCCCACACCATCCTTCCACCTTTATATAACAGCACTACATACACTTACCATCTTTAGCTGAGAATAGCTCGGATCTCCTTACTGCATTCCCTTAGATGCATCTAGCTTTTTTCATTGACTTCTACTCAACACTTGGCAGCCGCATCTCATCCTGTGCATAACCAGGTACTCTGAGTCTTCTCCTCTCCTCTCATTACTTCCTATATCTGATGCCCTTTGTGTCTCCAATCATAAATTTAAACAAACTCTATATTTGCTGTAATCTGCCCCATGCCAGATCAAATATAAGCAATGAAATCTTTTGAACTTCTAGACACTTATCGACTAATTTAAACTATACATCAATTCCTTGTTTTCACTTCTCTAGCTCCATGCATTATCTATCTTAGTTTCCAATTGTTCAGTTCTCCGTTAATATCAGTATCCCATTCCATTGTCGGCCTTATTGCAATACCTTGTTAACTCATTTATCCAGTTTTGTACGGAAATTCGCGAAGTCTAAAATTCTAACACTATACGTTCGTATCTTTATTTTGATCGTCCGTTATATGCAAGTCGATATAAAAAAAGATAAAAAAATTAAAAAATTGTACCCAAAACAGAATAGTTCCTGAGGAACTCACATAACCTCCTTCCACCACATTCACCTTTCCAGTGCGACCCATTGTGTCTCCCCTTTAACCAATTCCTTATCCACCTTTCAATTATTCGCTAGTGATCCCCATCCGAATATATTACAATTAATATTAAATAAGTTACAGTGAAATAGAGAACCATTTGTCAATATGGCAATACTGTAAAAACAAATAAATAAATATGTCAAATTTAATAGTCTTTGCGAATTTCTTACTTGTGTCTATAAAAAATTTATTACCTGATTTGAGTAGCTCAAAGAAAGGAGATCACTTCAGTTGTCTTTCACAACTACATACATCTATTTGTGTATACCCCACTGATGTAGATTCCATGTACCCAGGAATCTATCACCATTGACCTACCAATGTACACAAGTAGCAAGTGCCTGTAGTGTCACCCTTTACTACAGTACAGCGTGTACAATGCCTCTTCCCTCTTTTTAATAAAGCTATCATCTTTGACCAAGATCACGAGCATAAAGCTACGAAAATTGTACAAGAGAGCCAGTATAAAATGGGTGTTTGACCCAGATACTATTTCTATTTTCTCTACTCTTTCACCTAGGTACCACTTTATTGTTCCAACATTTCCCAAATAGTAAAATGAGTAAACGGAAATTTATCTAGTAAAAGCCACTGCAATTACAGAGACTTATTAAGAAATAACATCATTCTTTGCAAATGAGCTTATTCCAAGATTGCTCATTCTGCCAGTTCCGCTAATTAATTTACTTGCAAATTCATGATGTATTATCTTTAGGATCCATTCTAGTTGTATCCCATTTAAGTCTTACACAATAACTTGCTTCTACTCATCATAATTGTTATGATGAATTAACTATCGTCCCCATCCAATAGACACACTATATCCAATTCTACAATATGTACTACAATGTCCTTCCATTTCTTTTCCTATTTTTTCTCATATAGCTTCTTAAAAACATAAAGTGATTAGCTAGCAGTATAATTTTTATACTTATTTAAATTTGGCCATAGTCCTATTTTATGTATTTAGAGATGCTCATACCACCACAATAATCCAACCTCTCAATAGTAGAATAAACGTTTCATAGTCCCACTTCTCTTCTTTGTTTTCTTCATATTATATGGCTATAGAACCTTTTACTTTGATATAAATTCCCTTTGTCATATGGCTACAACTCTAATGTCTATACAGACCATTATCTCACACATATATTATACTCACTAACAGTTTTCGCACGCTCTATCTTAATAAGTAGCTTTCTATTCATGCTTTGAGCTTTAATCACCTCTCTGAGATTATTATGTTTCTTTACTATTACTATTAATGCCAGCTTTTTGGTGTTCCAAGTAGCTCAATATCCATGTTCACCATATAACAAATGCAGTTCTACTATCTACCTTCATCACCTTGTAGGTCCACAGAAGGCCTAATAATATTAAAGTGAGCTTTTCTGAATTTTTATCTTTTCTCAGTATATCAGCTTCATCACCAGCTGAAAATCAAAATAACTTAATAATCCAATAACATTATTCAAACTAGATTCTCAATTAGAGTACTTTTAGAGGAGAAATTTTACCACAATCGTTGAATGTCTCATCTTGTTTATAATGGAAGAAAAACCAAGATCAATTGTCATTACTTATTTTTGCTAACTTGATCTCCTGACTGATCGATAGAGTAGTGATATCTAATCGCCTATAAAACAATGAGTTGCTTATTGCTTATGCGTTAATTATGAAAATTCCTGTTTTGGTAAGACGACATGGAGAAACATTACACGCCCAAAATGTTTGTTTAGATTAGAATGCAGGATATGTCTCTAGATGGCAGTCTCTAATCTTCCGGTCCCGAAGCCATTTGAGCAGCTCTTATCTAGAGTATCCTGTCTTCAACAGGTGCCGGAACCAGTGTTGAGCTATGTAGTCCCTCATATCTATGTAAACACTTGTTAATAATTACCGAGTCACAAATTCTATCCTACCACTGTGAAAACCACACTTCACTCTGTCAATTCTCTAATCCCAGAAACTTCTCACCAGCTTGCCGAAGTTTTAGGACCAGCTCAAGATTTCATACTAAGAGTGCATCTCTGATCACACTTAATGTGCACATATCGCAAGAATTGGTTTTAAAAAGGCATCCAGAGCCAATCTTATAGTTTGCATAGCCGGTGAAACCTACAACTTCAAACCAGCAAATTGTTGAAACCCATTCAACTGATTTATATTACAGATAACAGTAGATACCATAGTTTGGAGTTCTTTTTTTGTATGAAAGAGTAGATCACACTAATTACCTCTTTTACCCTATAAATGCGGAAAATCAGCCCCCATTCTCAACATCTCTGACCGTCGGATCACTTCTTCTTTGAGTATAATGGATCTAGGCACTCCTCGATGCTACAGAATATTAATTATTGGACGGTATGCCTAGATAGTATTCCCATGATTATCATGAGTCCTTGGGAGATAAAAGTATTTTTATTCGTAATCTCTTTATGACTTTCTCTATCACGTGATGAATCCTGTTGTTATCATAGAGGTTTTTTACCGGCACAAGTTATCTGTATCACATGCCTATTAGACTATATCCCTAGATTGAGGGATGAGCATTCAGTGGCTAGAATATTTATAAAATACTTCCGAATGTAAAAACGGCCCAATATCAGCTATGGGTAGTGTTCAAGGAAATTATTGATGGTCGAAAATAAAATTATGTTGTAAGGAAACGCAAATCAGTTATTAAAGCATAAAAATTTAATATTGGTAATGTGTTTTTCCAGACTCAGGAGTAGCAGCCAATATTTCGAGATCGGTTAAGATCAACCGCAAATGGTCGATGGAACTACAACCATGAAATATTGTTATCCTATCTTGTGAGATTTAATTCAACATGATCCTTTCTGAATTCATCATCATCTCTTCTCTCTCGTTTTAATACATATTTGCTGTGAAAGCTACTAAATTTTCAGTTTAATGCACAATGCAGAAACAAAAGAAGAGTGTGCAAATGTCGCACAGCATTTGCTAAGCAACAAAAAATTATGCAAGATCGTCTCTGTTTTTCCGAATACCGGATCCAATGACACTTAATATTATCTCAGCTTGCGTGTTCTATCAGTACTGAAAAAGAGTGAGCTCTACAAAACTAGGAGATGGATGGTTACTCAGTTTTCTTGAGGACAAATCAGGCAATAAATCAGGATTTCGTTGCAAGATTTAATTCGTAACCTGTTCATTGCAGGTTATGAAGAAAAGACCAAAAATAAATACTTAAATAACATAAGTGGAAAAAACAAGCGTTGCAATGTAACATAAACAATAACAATAAGAGTATTATGTAAAAGAATATATACTCGAACATTAGATTGTTTGAACTTATTATATTAGCTCAAAACCTTCATCCATTAGCAATATGACAAGATATCACTCACCCTGTGAGAATACTCTAAGTATGAGTTCCTACTACTCCGACAAAAAAGTGATAACAACGTTGAAGCAATCCATGTCTAACAACAGTCAGTGCCAGAAAAATAGCTTCACCATCCCAGAAGAATTCTCTGTAAACTCAATCCACCCCATCTAAGCATCCCCATCAAGGCCATGGAGCTATTTACACAATGTCAAAGACAATTAATTCCAAATTAGGCTAACATCAGTAACCCTCCCCTCCTAAACTTATCAAGCTTGTTGAAGCCAATATTTCCTTTTGCCCACACGCTACCTTGGAAGCTCTTCCAGAATTTCCACTCCCTCCAATTGTTTGAAACCTCATCAATTCAATCTAAACTTCCTGATGGCCAGTTTATATCCATTATTTCTTGTTCCACATTCTACTGAGCTTAAATAATTCCTCTCTCCCATATCCTTAATCTTATACATCACATCTTCCTGTCACCATCTTTGTCTAACAAGCCAAGCTCTTTAGTCTTTTTCATATACAGGTTCCTTTCGATCATCCTTATACGTCTCTCTACCTTCAGTGGAACATTCTCTTAAACATGTAGCCAAACTGCAACAAGCTTTATTCCAGATGATCTCACCAGTGCCTTGTTATAACCTACTAACACCCCTTATCTCTACTGAAATACCTCACCTATGCATCCCTAAGACTCATTAGCTTTTTTCGACCATCTCACCCACTGCAGCTCATCCATCTGTATCAACAGACCCCTCCTCTAATTACGTTCCAACTGGGCGTCCCAACTTATAACAAAAAATTCATATTCTAATCCCTATAATCATGACCTTGCCACTTTCACTACTTAAATTTCATTTATACTAATTACTTCAGTTACAAGTCACCGTATGATATCCCACCAGTCCTTGCGAATTGCAATACCTTCCATTTTGTTCATCCGCAAACTTTATTGCACTTTTCACTTTTGGTGCCCAAGCTCAGTTAATAAAAGATTAAATAAATTTCCAAACCGATCCCTAGAACTCCACTAGTAACTCCTTCCAGCCTGACAGTTCACCTTTCAGCGAACCCATTGTAGTCTCCCTTTAACCACATCCTTATCACCTTTCAATTTCGTATGATCCCCTCTTTTCAATTTTATTATTAATTTCCATGAGGACCATGTCAAATCCTTACTGAAATAGAGGCAAATATAATCCATTGCTCTTTGTCTAAAATTTTATACCTTCTCAAACAAGATCAGTTGCACAATGATTTTTAAAACCTATTATTTTCCATTAAATCAGTTTTACCTATATATACGTCATTCTTGCCTCTTTCAAAATCATAATTAGCTGGGATTCTATTACATATTCTTAAGTTTAAATTTCACATAAACCTCACAATTTATGTTTTCTAACAATTCATAAGCCCCTACTAAAAGAAATTTAGGAATATGTCATCCCCCAAAAAACCACATCAAAAACTTTTTCATCACATTATATCAAATAGAGAAAAAATCAGAATTAAACTTATCTGTCAGATTGCATAACAATCACACTACTTATTTAAGCACGATACATCCCTGCATCAGATGTTCAATTACATACATTTTCTTCTCACTGAGCACCACCTACGTCATTCAGCTTGCACCAATTAAAAGTGTGTCATCATATGCCAGTTCCTAATATTCTGGCATGAAATTACTGGTCCCCGATATTCATAAGCTGTACGATCGTTTAGGTGCTTCGACTCGCATTGCAGGAGCCGGATAAAGAGATAGTCAGATATGCCCTACCTTTTAAGAAATACAAACCTTCATCCCATTTGGCATAGATTGACACGGATCCTAATGATCACTCATTCTTAATCAGACCCACAATGCACAAATAATGCGTCGATAAATGAAAAAGCGTAGATGGCAAATGTATCATTCAGCTATGGAAAAAATATCGTGATGAATTACCATAACATCCTCTGAAGTATCCTCAATCCATTACTCCAGCTCTCCGCGACTTCACCGTCGCGTCAACTAACAGCCCACTATTCCGATTCTTTCGCTGCTGTGCTCCTGTGTTGAGTACTTGAGTCTATTTTAATTATCCTATAGGAGCATAATTTGGTACTGTTGGTATAATTCCCTTGTCGAAGAAAAGCAACCATATTCCTAATATGAAACTCGGCTTTACTTTCTCACATATAAGGTGAGCTCATTGAATCTGAGTCCAGCTATCCCACATTTGATTAATGAGACCCTCAAATAATAGGGCTTGTAAAGCTTATTCGAAATCTTCTCAACACACTCGCTCTGACATGGCGCGTGCATAATTCTATCCCAAACGTGTCATATATCGCTCATCTGTTTGCTCCAAGATCATAAAGTTTACTTCTTAAAACTTGTGTTTTTAATCACACCATTGCAAAGCTGATCCTACTTCAATACTGAACCCCAAATCATCACCCGCTCCAGATAATAATAACGGGCCAGACTTACTGTATCGGAAAATCTATACCCTAAATTATAGGCTGCCCTTCAACAATTTAACTTGAAACATGAAATATTTCATTCCTGCAGGATAACAATGACTCTGCCAAAGTGAGTCTACAACATGCTGCACTCCTTCTGCATAGACCGTCAATATATGCAAACTCTACTATATCACTATCATATATTACAAGTCAACACACTATTCCTAATTGTTATATTCTCTATTAGTACTCATAACATTAAGTGACGAAGAGTTCAGGCCATTCCTATATCTAATCTAGTCGAACCATAATACTAATGCCCACCTAGCATGATCCACCATAAATTAAATCGCATGTAAACACAGTGAGTTAATATAGAGAATTCCTATCCCATTCTGACGAATCCTCCTAACCTTCTAGCTCATACCCATACCCAAGTCTCGTATCCACTTCTGCTCTGTAAAAGAACAGACAAAAGTAGCCGCATCCCACCGAGTGACCGTGCATCAAATCACCATTGCTGCAAGATGTAAACGGCGAGATACTCCATCCCAATGGCACTCTTCAAATCACTGCCCTTGATATTGAAAAACTCCAGCCCTACTCTACCCAGACATAAGGCTACTACAGACTTAACCTCAGCTAGCAATCTGAGCTACAAGACTATACCAAGCTAAGGGTGCATGCTATACCCAACGGAATCAATGAGTCATAAAGTAAGTATCTCGTGTAGCCAGAATGTCTCATATACCCACTCCCATCTTAACATCCATCACAGCCATTAGCATAGTCCTTTACCGTATCTGTAATTATGTTCAAGATCAATTAATCTACCTAAAATTGGACTACTTACCCATCTATACCGTCCCCCAATAAACTATCAAGCCCTTTAGTTCGACCAAGGCCAGACACCTAATGTTTCTATCATATGCGGCCCTCGTCTCCAATCACTACCTACCTCTTGGATAGCTGATCTTCTCAGCCCAATTCTGACATCCTCCAATGTGAGAACACTTTCATCAATTTCAAGTACTGTAAACTTATCATGCTGTTTAATGGCCTACTATGAATTACTCATTGTTTTCTGTGTGTCCACGAATTATACTACGTAAATAATTCCTTCTCCCTTCTCCGTGTAATTTTATCCCAATCTTTCTATTAATTTTTATTATCATAAAGCGGAACAATATCTCATTGTTCAGCTCACTCAGGTGGAGTTAGTGTCTTAAACTGCACACAGCCTTTCGCTTTGAGGTATCCCCTCTGTACAGTTAAGTTATTCACTTAGTTTTTACTATCCTTGAGATCATTTCCGAAACCTTATATATCACCTCGCTCTCAAGCTGGTTCACGCTGGTCACATTTTCAAAATGAATATTTTGTGAAATGCACGCATTCTAACTAAAGATCTTGTAATTTCATTTTACTAACGTTTTTCCAACAAATCCCCCAATTGCGCGAAAACCATTCAACTGCTAGCCAGATGATTACCAGATAGAAGATCCCACACCATCCTTCCACCTTTATATAACAGCACTACATACACTTACCATCTTTAGCTGAGAATAGCTCGGATCTCCTTACTGCATTCCCTTAGATGCATCTAGCTTTTTTCATTGACTTCTACTCAACACTTGGCAGCCGCATCTCATCCTGTGCATAACCAGGTACTCTGAGTCTTCTCCTCTCCTCTCATTACTTCCTATATCTGATGCCCTTTGTGTCTCCAATCATAAATTTAAACAAACTCTATATTTGCTGTAATCTGCCCCATGCCAGATCAAATATAAGCAATGAAATCTTTTGAACTTCTAGACACTTATCGACTAATTTAAACTATACATCAATTCCTTGTTTTCACTTCTCTAGCTCCATGCATTATCTATCTTAGTTTCCAATTGTTCAGTTCTCCGTTAATATCAGTATCCCATTCCATTGTCGGCCTTATTGCAATACCTTGTTAACTCATTTATCCAGTTTTGTACGGAAATTCGCGAAGTCTAAAATTCTAACACTATACGTTCGTATCTTTATTTTGATCGTCCGTTATATGCAAGTCGATATAAAAAAAGATAAAAAAATTAAAAAATTGTACCCAAAACAGAATAGTTCCTGAGGAACTCACATAACCTCCTTCCACCACATTCACCTTTCCAGTGCGACCCATTGTGTCTCCCCTTTAACCAATTCCTTATCCACCTTTCAATTATTCGCTAGTGATCCCCATCCGAATATATTACAATTAATATTAAATAAGTTACAGTGAAATAGAGAACCATTTGTCAATATGGCAATACTGTAAAAACAAATAAATAAATATGTCAAATTTAATAGTCTTTGCGAATTTCTTACTTGTGTCTATAAAAAATTTATTACCTGATTTGAGTAGCTCAAAGAAAGGAGATCACTTCAGTTGTCTTTCACAACTACATACATCTATTTGTGTATACCCCACTGATGTAGATTCCATGTACCCAGGAATCTATCACCATTGACCTACCAATGTACACAAGTAGCAAGTGCCTGTAGTGTCACCCTTTACTACAGTACAGCGTGTACAATGCCTCTTCCCTCTTTTTAATAAAGCTATCATCTTTGACCAAGATCACGAGCATAAAGCTACGAAAATTGTACAAGAGAGCCAGTATAAAATGGGTGTTTGACCCAGATACTATTTCTATTTTCTCTACTCTTTCACCTAGGTACCACTTTATTGTTCCAACATTTCCCAAATAGTAAAATGAGTAAACGGAAATTTATCTAGTAAAAGCCACTGCAATTACAGAGACTTATTAAGAAATAACATCATTCTTTGCAAATGAGCTTATTCCAAGATTGCTCATTCTGCCAGTTCCGCTAATTAATTTACTTGCAAATTCATGATGTATTATCTTTAGGATCCATTCTAGTTGTATCCCATTTAAGTCTTACACAATAACTTGCTTCTACTCATCATAATTGTTATGATGAATTAACTATCGTCCCCATCCAATAGACACACTATATCCAATTCTACAATATGTACTACAATGTCCTTCCATTTCTTTTCCTATTTTTTCTCATATAGCTTCTTAAAAACATAAAGTGATTAGCTAGCAGTATAATTTTTATACTTATTTAAATTTGGCCATAGTCCTATTTTATGTATTTAGAGATGCTCATACCACCACAATAATCCAACCTCTCAATAGTAGAATAAACGTTTCATAGTCCCACTTCTCTTCTTTGTTTTCTTCATATTATATGGCTATAGAACCTTTTACTTTGATATAAATTCCCTTTGTCATATGGCTACAACTCTAATGTCTATACAGACCATTATCTCACACATATATTATACTCACTAACAGTTTTCGCACGCTCTATCTTAATAAGTAGCTTTCTATTCATGCTTTGAGCTTTAATCACCTCTCTGAGATTATTATGTTTCTTTACTATTACTATTAATGCCAGCTTTTTGGTGTTCCAAGTAGCTCAATATCCATGTTCACCATATAACAAATGCAGTTCTACTATCTACCTTCATCACCTTGTAGGTCCACAGAAGGCCTAATAATATTAAAGTGAGCTTTTCTGAATTTTTATCTTTTCTCAGTATATCAGCTTCATCACCAGCTGAAAATCAAAATAACTTAATAATCCAATAACATTATTCAAACTAGATTCTCAATTAGAGTACTTTTAGAGGAGAAATTTTACCACAATCGTTGAATGTCTCATCTTGTTTATAATGGAAGAAAAACCAAGATCAATTGTCATTACTTATTTTTGCTAACTTGATCTCCTGACTGATCGATAGAGTAGTGATATCTAATCGCCTATAAAACAATGAGTTGCTTATTGCTTATGCGTTAATTATGAAAATTCCTGTTTTGGTAAGACGACATGGAGAAACATTACACGCCCAAAATGTTTGTTTAGATTAGAATGCAGGATATGTCTCTAGATGGCAGTCTCTAATCTTCCGGTCCCGAAGCCATTTGAGCAGCTCTTATCTAGAGTATCCTGTCTTCAACAGGTGCCGGAACCAGTGTTGAGCTATGTAGTCCCTCATATCTATGTAAACACTTGTTAATAATTACCGAGTCACAAATTCTATCCTACCACTGTGAAAACCACACTTCACTCTGTCAATTCTCTAATCCCAGAAACTTCTCACCAGCTTGCCGAAGTTTTAGGACCAGCTCAAGATTTCATACTAAGAGTGCATCTCTGATCACACTTAATGTGCACATATCGCAAGAATTGGTTTTAAAAAGGCATCCAGAGCCAATCTTATAGTTTGCATAGCCGGTGAAACCTACAACTTCAAACCAGCAAATTGTTGAAACCCATTCAACTGATTTATATTACAGATAACAGTAGATACCATAGTTTGGAGTTCTTTTTTTGTATGAAAGAGTAGATCACACTAATTACCTCTTTTACCCTATAAATGCGGAAAATCAGCCCCCATTCTCAACATCTCTGACCGTCGGATCACTTCTTCTTTGAGTATAATGGATCTAGGCACTCCTCGATGCTACAGAATATTAATTATTGGACGGTATGCCTAGATAGTATTCCCATGATTATCATGAGTCCTTGGGAGATAAAAGTATTTTTATTCGTAATCTCTTTATGACTTTCTCTATCACGTGATGAATCCTGTTGTTATCATAGAGGTTTTTTACCGGCACAAGTTATCTGTATCACATGCCTATTAGACTATATCCCTAGATTGAGGGATGAGCATTCAGTGGCTAGAATATTTATAAAATACTTCCGAATGTAAAAACGGCCCAATATCAGCTATGGGTAGTGTTCAAGGAAATTATTGATGGTCGAAAATAAAATTATGTTGTAAGGAAACGCAAATCAGTTATTAAAGCATAAAAATTTAATATTGGTAATGTGTTTTTCCAGACTCAGGAGTAGCAGCCAATATTTCGAGATCGGTTAAGATCAACCGCAAATGGTCGATGGAACTACAACCATGAAATATTGTTATCCTATCTTGTGAGATTTAATTCAACATGATCCTTTCTGAATTCATCATCATCTCTTCTCTCTCGTTTTAATACATATTTGCTGTGAAAGCTACTAAATTTTCAGTTTAATGCACAATGCAGAAACAAAAGAAGAGTGTGCAAATGTCGCACAGCATTTGCTAAGCAACAAAAAATTATGCAAGATCGTCTCTGTTTTTCCGAATACCGGATCCAATGACACTTAATATTATCTCAGCTTGCGTGTTCTATCAGTACTGAAAAAGAGTGAGCTCTACAAAACTAGGAGATGGATGGTTACTCAGTTTTCTTGAGGACAAATCAGGCAATAAATCAGGATTTCGTTGCAAGATTTAATTCGTAACCTGTTCATTGCAGGTTATGAAGAAAAGACCAAAAATAAATACTTAAATAACATAAGTGGAAAAAACAAGCGTTGCAATGTAACATAAACAATAACAATAAGAGTATTATGTAAAAGAATATATACTCGAACATTAGATTGTTTGAACTTATTATATTAGCTCAAAACCTTCATCCATTAGCAATATGACAAGATATCACTCACCCTGTGAGAATACTCTAAGTATGAGTTCCTACTACTCCGACAAAAAAGTGATAACAACGTTGAAGCAATCCATGTCTAACAACAGTCAGTGCCAGAAAAATAGCTTCACC
>NC_133771.1:76071477-76074736 GCF_003597395.2 Chelonoidis abingdonii | reverse complement strand
CTGGGTATCTGGCTGGTGAGTCTTGCCCACATGCTCAGGGGTTAGCTGATTGCCATATTTGGGGTCAGGAAGGAATTTTCCTCCAGGGCAGATTGGAAGAGGCCCTGGGGGGGTTTCGCCTTCCTCTGCAGCATGGGGCACAGGTCACTTGCTGGAGGATTCTCTGTACCTTGAAGTCTTTTAACCACGATTCGAGGACTTCAATAGCTCAGACATAGGTTAGAGGTTTGTCACAGGAGTGGGTAGATGAGATTCTGTGGCCTGCGTTGTGCAGGAGGTCAGACTAGATGATCATAATGGTCCCTTCTGACCTTAAAGTCTATGATACTATGTACCAATTGGAACTGTGGCTTTATTTGAGGATATGAGTTGCAATAATCAAACCGGGCAGTGAGCTGTGTGCAGATCACTTTGGCCAGGTCTGTATCTGGCAGGATGGAGCATAATCTTCTGGTCAGTCACAGATCAAAGTGGGTATTATTTACTGCCATGGCTATTTGCCATTTAGTAGCTCTCAAGGGTCCAAGAAAACACCAGTGTTGCAAAGAAACTTAATCCTCTGAGGCAGATGACCTTTACAGTGGAGAATATCAAAGCGCAGGCAAGTTCTTTGAAGATCTTCCCTTTTCCAACCAATATTATCTTAATCAAGCCTGGACTCAGATTCAATGAGCTGCCCTTTATTCAGGAGTTCATTTTGAAATGGTTCCCTTCCTGCCTCCCTCCCATTTCCCCCGCCATGAGCTCACAGTCTCCATGCCCAGCCAAAACATGAAAGTGGCTGGTTGTGAGGCGAGGTGAACTCGCAGCAAAACACTTATCAAATTGAGGCTACTCAAGAGGATTTCTCCTTAATTCATCTGATTCTTTCCTGTGAAGTGAAAATCACTTACTTTCCTCTATCTCATTTTTGTGTCATTGGCTGAAAGAATCTGCCTTAGCTCCCTTTCAATATCACACTGTCTTTCTAAAAAATCATTCTTTTTCTTTCCGCAGCCTCCTGCCTCATTCACTGCACACTTTCCAACTTCTGCACTGAATGAGGCAGGGGTTCCAGTGGAAAAAATAGTATGTGACCATGTAATTAAAGACTTTAATATGTACATTCTGACAGCAACTTTAATTCTGTTATTTCCTAACTTTGAGTATTTTGACTTTGCAAAGTTTTTGTGGGGTTTTAGGAATGAAATTCTGATTTCTTTTAGTGGGTTAGAATTTGTCAGAAGACAAATGAGGTTCAAGTGAAATTTAAATTAAGAAAGTAATAGTCCAGTCTAGATTTAAACGATTCAAATAATGGAGCTTGCACAAATTCCCTAAGGATATTATTTCAGACTCTATTGTCCTGGACAGGAAACTTTACTGGGAAATGAATCTGGGAAGAAGAAAGAGAATATATGTATAAATGGCACGTAGTTTAAAAAAAATTAGCATGTGGTAACACACTCCTATGGTCCCCTACATGGGCAATATTACCTTATTTGTACAATATTTAGTTCAAACTCTGATCCGATGACTATAGTCAATGATTTTTTGTCCCACTCATCACAGTTCAAAGTGCTGCTGCCATCTACCACCTAAGGCCTATAGACCATTTGGTGCAATCTGTTGCATTCCAAAGGCAAAAAAAAAACTCTCTTCAAAAGTATCCCTCTATGACAGAGAAAAAAGACCTATAAGAATGGTTTGCAAAGACATGGAAATCTCCCAACTCCTCTGTTAGTTCAAATATAGGGCCTGATCTTCCTTGAGGGTTGTGAGGCCCTGTCTTATCAGGAACCATAGCTCAATTCTCACTGTAGATTCTACTAGCAGATTGTCTTCAGAGTGGATATTAGTTTAATTTCAGTTTAACTGCACTTAAACTGGCCTGCAGATATATACACTGACACCATTTTTCTTACTGTTAGTATTCTGAAATTACATTTGAATTTGTAATTCTCTTGTTAAAATGAAGTGTGAAAACAAAAACATGCAGACAATTGCAAACATAAACCCATCTTAGAGTCCTACAGTATTTGGGATTTTTTTTAAATAATTACCATAATTTTGAATATAGTGTAAAAATTGCAACAACACAAAGCTCCATCCTGATGTGAACAGCTGGACACGTAGGCTTTTAGAGCTACAATGGCATACTAAAGATAATGGTACCTGCCATCTATTACTTACTGTCCTCAGACTCTTCGCATATTCCCAGTGAATGTCTCAGCAAATCTGGGGCACCAAATTATCAGGTGCTCCGTATATGAGCTGAAAAATATTGCATGTGACACAACCAATTCGGCACTATTGTGTAACTTTATTTAATACAGTAAAGAAACATAAAAGGATAAGATTAAAATAGAACATCAAGCAGAATACAATATTTCTTAACAGAGATGAGGGATCTTTGCTTGGTTATCGATTTCCATGTACACTGATGAGAACAGTAATAATTTATGCAGAAAGTGATAAGAAGTAAATGTTAGGGTAGAAATTTCAACCAGGGAAGTGCCTGTGGCAAGCCACTGGCCTGTATTTGCTGTAGGAGGAACTGGAACTCCTGACCACAGTTCAGCTATTCTCATGAGATTCGGGCTGAAAATGCAGGCAAGTGTGACAGGCATGTTAAATTCATGTGTATCCTACAAGGTCCATGACATTTGGCAGCCCTGAAGAGGGGATGGGAAACACTTTGAAATAGGAAAAGGTTACTGTAAAAGCACAAAATTTGGCACAAGGTCTAATGGCAGGTTAATACTAGAGCTGGTCAGGAGTTCATCGAAGAAATGTTTCCTGATTTGTGGAAACAGAAACTTGTCATGAAATATATCAGTTTCAACACAACTTTCACTGGAAAAGTGTTTCATGTTTGGAATGGAATTTCTGGTCAATACCAAAGAGAATGCCCCCAGAACAGTCTAGAGATTGTGGGAAACCCAGGTTTAAGTTCTTGGTCTGATTCAGGCAGAGACTTGAACATGGGTCTCCAACAGCCAAGGAGAGTACTGAGAGATGTTTGTGTCTGATGGGGTTTTCTGGTGTGTTTTTTTTTTTGGGGGGGGGGGGGGGGGGAGTGTCATAGTATAATTCCCAAATCCGAATCTTAGCATCCAAAAATATGGGTACCAGCATGAATCCTCTAAGCTTAATTACCAGCTTAGATCCTGTAGTGCTGCCACCAATCAGGACTTAGGGTAGAGCCCCTGATAAGCTCTGGTCTCCCCAAAACCTTCCCTGGAGACCCCCAAGACCCAGATTCCCTGAGTCTCACAAC
>NC_133771.1:76005122-76070155 GCF_003597395.2 Chelonoidis abingdonii | reverse complement strand
AGCACAGAGTAGAACAGAAGAATTACTTCTCGTGTCTTGCTTACAATACTCCTGCTACTACATCCCAGAATGTTTGCTTTTTTTGCAACAGCATTACACTGTTGACTCATATTTAGTTTGTGATCCACAATAACCCCCAGATCCCTTTCCGCAGTACTCCTCCTTAGGCAGCCATTTCCCATTTTGTATGCGTGCAACTTTGCATTTGTTCTTTTTGAATTTCATTCTATTTACTTCAGACCATTTCTCCAGATCATTTTGAATTTTAATCCTATCTTCCAAAGCACTCTGCAACCCCTCCCAGCTTGGTATCGTATGCAAACTTTAAGTACTCTCTATGCCATTATCTAAATCATTGATGAAGATATTGAACAGAACTGGACCCAGAACTGATCTCTGCAGGACCCACCTCATTGTGCCCTTCCAGCTTGACTGTGAACCACTGATAACTACTCTCTGGGAACGATTTTCCAACCAGTTTTGCATCCACCTTATAGTAGCTCCATCTATGTTGTATTATCAGTGTTGTATCTATGCTTCTTTTTGTTCTGAAGGATGATTTAAATGTTATAATTAATCTAAGCAAACAAACAAACAACAAAGCAAATTAAGCATTTGTTTTGGTATGATAAGAACAAATCTGTGCTGTCTTATGGGAGTATGCAAGATGTAATAAAAGTAAATTTAAATATTACTGAAGCACTAAGAAGCGATGCTGCAGTTAAGGGTTTCTACGGATGTTTTATTTGAATAGATTTCTTATTTTATATCAGGGATTGGCAACCTTTGACACACGGGCCGGGCCGGTTTGTTTACCTGCCATGTCCACAGGTTTGCCCGATCGCCACTCCCACTGGCCACGGTTCACTGTCCCAGGCCAATGGAGGCTGCGGGAAGCAGCTCGAGCCAAGGGATTTGCTGGCCACCGCTTCCTGCCACCTCCATTGACCTGGAGCGGCGAACTGTGGCCAGTTGGAGCCGCGATCAGCTGAACCTGTGGATGCGGCAGGTAAACAAACTGGCTCGGCCTGCCAGGGTACTTATCGTGGCAGGTTGCATGCCAAAGGTTGCTGATCCCTGTTTTATATTATTCTAAAAGAGTTTGGAGTAAGAAAAATGTAACATAAGGCTGCTCATGCAGAAGCATCACAGCCAAAAAAGGAGGAGATAGTTAAGGCTCTGGTTGGAATTACTTCTGCACACTTGGCAACCAGAAGGATATTGATGAAACCAAGAGATCTCAGGAAATGTTAAGAAAATTATTAGGGTGCTAGAGGGATAGATATATTCGAAAGCTTAATAAGGATAAAATTTGTAGCTTTGTTACGCACTGATTAAGGGTAGCAGAGGGCAGGGTAGAGGAAGGGGGTCTGGTGAGAGGCAGCTAGGGTAAACATGTATAACCTGGAGTAACTGGATAAATAATGTATTACAAGTATCAGAAAACAAAATACTTCTGAATTATGAGATCTATTAGCAGAGGAATTGGTTGAAGACCCATTACTTATGAATAAAGCACTGGAAATATATTTTAAGGAAAAAGCAGCAACACCAGAATGGTAGAAGGATGGACTAGTCACTAGAGGACATAAGATTTTCCGCAGCTAAATTTTTAATAGTCCTGCTATGAAATAAGTATTAAATTGGGCCCAGAAGAAGATGTAGAACAGAGGTCGGCAACCTCTGGCACGCGGTTTGCCAGGGTAAGCACCCTGGTGGGATGGGCCAGTTTGTTTACCTGCTGTGTTGACAGGTTCGGCCTATCGCAGCTCCCACTGGCTGCAGTTCACCGTCCCTCGCCCACCCCGCTTCCCACCGCCCCCATTGGCCTGGGATGGCAAACCACAACCAGTGGGAGCTGCGGTCGGCGGAACCTGCCGAGGCGCCAGGTAAACAAATCAGCCCGGCTTGCCAGGGTGCTTACCCTGGCAAGCCGCGTGCCAGAGGTTGCCGACCCTGATGTAGAAGACGTGCTACAGGCTCCTCACACAGGCTGGAGTAGCAAGGATGAGTTGCTATTTTCTGAATGAGTAGGAGAAGGAAAAACGAACAACAATTTTAATAGAAGTAGGCAAATAACCCTTCACTGTTATAACCACAGCCATATTATCATCAACTCAGTAAGATTTTGCTGACCTGAAACAAAAACCTGAAGGAATTTCTGGTGAGCAAATGGTGATCTCAAGATAAGGATCTGGATGTCAACCTCAGAAAGCTCTCTCCTGGGCTTATCATATGAAATACAGAGCTTGGGCTCTATATCTGCATGTGAGAGAATCAGAGGAAGGTATTCTCTTTCTTTATATCTTGGATGAAATGAAACTCGGGGAGTATTTCAATGAGGGTAAAACATGTTTTTCTTGGCCTGCTTGCTAATGACGAGCTGGCATTGCTACCCTGGTCTTAGGATTTCTTGCCCCATCATGCTATAAGTGGGACACAGAGAGTAGGAGAGGGGAGAAAAGCCTCACCATAGAATTCTGACTAACTCAGTGGAGTTACCTTGAGATATCATGGTCCAGATCCTCAGACCCTCTTAGTTCCCTGTGCACCATTCCAGTAGCACAAAGGAACAGACTGAGCTACCACAGCCTGCTCTATACTAGCCCTTCCAACAGATGACCATCCTAGTGTGGGCTTGGGGCTGTCTTGGGGCAGGTCTGGGGCATGACCAACCAGAGTGGTCCCATAGGGATCATCATCCACCTATGCAAGTTAGAATAGCCTGGAGCTGTTCATTTTCCACCAGGGTTGGTTCAGCCCCCAGATCATGGGGGGCAAAAGAGTGGCATAAAACTATCTATGCCTCTATCCCCCATTTGCTACTCTGACACACATGGGGTATATCCCAGGTTGGAAGGTGAGTGTGTCTGGGAAAAACCCTTGAGCTAATTCCCTATAAGATGTTCCTTGAAGTCTCTTCATCTAGAAAAGGACCTTCATCTCTGCCAGACTAGCTTGTTTTTATTTTGGCAAGGAGCAAGCAATATACATATCAGGTAAAAGAATCCCTTCATTGACTATTGAAAAGCAGCCATTTTGGACAGGAGCTGTATCAGTGAGTTGGGGTGGGATGCAGCAGTTTAATGGTGTACACTGACATTTTGGAACAGTCTATGGGCCAGATCCTGCAATCGTCACTCAAGCCAAGTTGGCAGTGACTTCACTGGCAGTTTTAAATAGACTAAGTGATTTGACCCTATGGGAGGATGTATAGTGATGCTATGTCCATCTGAAACCAGAGAGGGAAATGGGATAGGCATAGTCACTATTCAAGCGGAATTTGACTAGGACATCAGAATTAATGCCCCAATTCTAGCAAAACGTGCCATGGGATTTTTTAAAGGTAACAGTCAGGACATAAAAGATGATGGGCTAAATTCTCTTCCCAGTTACACTGGTTCAACCCTATTGACTTCAATATGGTTTTACAGGTGTAAAGAAGTGCAGAATTTGGCTCAGGATCTCCAGCCACACAGTGCCACCTAACAAAATGTATTCTAGTCTGAAATGGAGAAGCATGACATATACTGAATTGCCAGCATGACCTCCTGCAGCACCTTGGATATTATGTCGGTTGAAAAAATATCGGTCTTATCATGAAGCAAAAACCTACATAGTTTCTAATAGCCTGTACCCCAGCAAATGATTAATCTATTCATTGTATGTGTTGTTTAATCTAGCAATACACAATTATTGTTATGCTACTGAGCTATTTGGAAAAATGAGATAATTGTGCTTGGGCAACTGACAACAGAGCAGCACTTTCCTCAAGTCATTTTGTTTCTAATTTATTTAATCCAACAAGTATAGCCATGAAGCAGGCAAAGTAAGCCTTTTCTAGTTTACGGAAGCTAAGAAAACAAGAAGAATTCCACATATTTTAGAGACTACCAAATTTAACATTTGCACTTGATTTGCCATCCATAAAATTATTTTTAATACAAGGACATCAAAGTTTATTTCTCTAGTTACCTTTGTCAAGGCTGACAATTTTATTGTTAGGTGTTGCCAGCAAAGAGCTTCTGAAATTTTTTCCAGTTATCTTCTGCACTGCCCGAGTAATTACATTTGAGATGAAAGGCACTAGAGATTGTATTGTAAAATCTAAATTTAAAATCTGTATGCACTGACAAAAACCAACATACTATAATAGCGGACAAATTGCTTATAGACCGTACATATCTTATAGAGTGGGCTTTCCTCAGTGTAACACAACAGCCTTGATTACTCATTCTTCTTGTCCTATTATCGTTAGATACCTTTATTTACAGTGTCTTATTCCTCTTTTTTTCTCCAGGCATTTTGGCCATGTAGAAAAATAAAAAGATTCTTGATTCCTAGGTGAAATCTCAAGGGTGCCTTGGAAGAGTCCATATAGTTTGCTGCTCTTCCTCTAAGTCAATAAGCTCAATTCACATAATATTGACAAAGATTATCCTTTCCTCTTGTGCACTCTCTTCCCTTTTCCCCCTCTTTTCACCTTCCCACCTCATTCCTTTTCTGTTGTTGGCTCTTCTCTTCCTTATTTCCATTCCCTTTTTGAAGCACTTCGCTCAATCATCTCTCTGATTTTACTGCAGTCTTCTCTCCATCTCACCCCTATTCTTCTCCCATCATTCTGTATTTCCCCCTTCCTCTTCCTTCCACTTCCAATCAGTGATGATGCATCTCCCATTCACTCCATCGAGTGTGTGTGGAAACTTGCTTACATATGAAAATGCATCAGGGTCTAGGTTTCCCGAAAACGTTAATGTCTGTCTGTGGAAGAGAATACAATGGAACAGGGAAGAAATGTAACGTATGAGAGAAGGAGAGAGACAATGCAATATGGCAGGGAAGTTGACTGAAGTGGAGAGAAACTGGAATATTCTGAGCATCGCTTAAGCATCAAAAGATTCATAAACTAAGGTTGATAGAAACATGACAGTACTCTTTATGGAACAGTAATATGATGAGAGAGGCATGGAAAGATAACGTTAGGAAGAGCTCAATCAAGACAAATAGGAAGGGTACAGTGTTATACATGTGTTACAATAAAAAAGTAGGAGGAGTCAAAAAGTCAAAAATCTTTTCTTCTGGTCTTTGCGCTATTTGAAAGCCAGAGACTCACTAAAATTCAAGTCTCTCCTTTTTGGTTGAAGGGACCAGTCTATTCTTAAGTATATTTCTGGCCATCAAATTCTGCACAGAATATTCACTTTCTCCACAGGCATAATAATAAAAAGACTGTTGTAAACTCTCCCCAGAAGGGTGAGACAAATTCAAATTGTAAGTAAGAATTTCTAAAACAAATAAGTTATTTAATACCTCCCAAAAATATGCAATTTGGAGCAAATCCAAAACATGTAAGTTAGCAGGCCAATACACTGATTAACATTTCCAGCAGTTTTAAGAATATTGTGTAATTAAGCACAAATAATACACAGAGCAGTTCATGAAACTGATTTCAACTGTGTATGCTTAGAAGCCAGGTTAGTAGCATACATTGCTTTTTAAATGTCATTTAAATATATAAAGATATATGTCTTTATCAAAAGATGTAGAGGATATCATACTTATGTTTTCTGGTGAAACATGGTTCCTCTCTGTAGAAATCACCTGCATTGCAAAAGGAACAAAAACACTATTTCATAAACTGAAATTAATTGCACATGGCATAAAAGATAGAAACGTGTTTAAAAAAGAAGGGCAAATGACCATCACAGCCTGGGGCTTTAAAAAAAAAAACTCTGGAAAAACAATTAATGATAACAAGAATTACCCTCATGAAATAACATGATTATATAATACAAAGGGAGGGCTGATATTTATTCATAAAAGGGAGTCAAAAAAGTGAACAGCATGTTGGGAATCATTAGAAAAGGGATAAATAATAAGGCAGAAAATATCATATTGCCTCTATATAAATCCACGGTACACCCACATATTGAATACTGTATGCCCCACCTAAAAAAAGATATATTGGAATTGGAAATTCCATATGAGGACAGATTAATAAGAATGGGAATTTTCAGCTTGGAAAAGAGATGACTAAGGGGGAGATATGATTGAGGTCTGTAAAATCATGACTAGTGTGGAGAAAGTAAATAAGGAAGTGTTATTTACTCCTTCTCATAACACAAGAACTGGGGTCTCCAAATGACATTAATAAGCAGCAGGTTTAAAACAAACAAAAGGAAGTATTTCTTCACACAACACACAGTCAACCTGTGTAACTCTTTGCCAGAGAATGTGTGAAGGCCAAGATTATAACAGGGTTCAAAAACAAACTAGATAAATGGATGGAGGATAGGTCCATCAATGGCTATTAGCCAAGATGAACCCGGATAATGTCCCTAGCCTCTGTTTTCCAGAGCTGGGAATGAGTGACAGGGAATGGATCACTTGATTATCTGTTCATTCCTTTTGGGGCACTGATACTGGCCACTGTCAGAAGACAGGATACTGGGCTAGATGGATCTTTGGTCTGACCCAGTGTGGCCATTCTTTTGTTCTTAAGATAAGAAGGGTTAACTGTTCATGGATTTTCATGGTACATCACATTCAGGATAAAGATTACATAATAGTTGTGTGTGCTGATGCAAATATTAAATGAAGCCATGAAATATCAAAGTCAGGAGTATTAGTCTAACTAAGACAGCATGTACCATTCAAAGTAATGCTTCCTTTCCTGGGGAGTTGCTATGATTTTAAACATGCAACAGGTCTCATCATTAATTTTAGATTAAAGGCAAAGTGATAAACACTTTCTTTTTTGCCAGCCTAAGAGAAAAAGTATTCAGATACTACCCTCCCGGGCCTAGCATAAAAACATAGATCTGATAATACAGATTAGATAGATATCAAGAGTAATGTTAGGATTGTGCTCCAACAAAGTTAGAAAAATAAGTTGTCTAACACATACAATGCATCCCCAAGGAAGAGCTGCCACACATTAGATCTATGTTGCTCCAATACGTCTGTTAGTCTATAAGGTGCCACAGGACTCTTTGCCGCTTTTACAGATCCAGACTAACACAGCTACCCCTCTGATACTAGATCTATGTTGTGCTGTACCGAGAATTCACTTGTAGACAGCAGGGATCTGATCTAGACTTGGTAACAAATGAAATGAGGTTAGTGTTTATACAGCATAAAACTACCACATCAAGAGGCATGACTAGCTGTTTCTGCTCACAAAATCCCTAGGATAAGAGGAAGTTGTAGATCAGAAGAGAGAAACATTTCTAAACTGCAGAGAGATTTCCAAACCATTGACCCACACATGAGATCACTATCACAGATGTTGTCAGGGTCTCATTTTTATCAGTTCTAATATCACAGCTTTGTATTCATTAATATTTTATAAAAAAATGTATTTTATGAGAGGAAGAAGCGACAGCAGAGTGTGCAGTAGTATGCACATTTTCTCAGATTTCTAATGACCCTCTCACAATACACCCTAGATATTTGTGTATCTTTATGATTTCATTTTTGAAGTCTTTAGGAAAACTGGTGAAGGTAGTGACATTAAAAACTGAGCTCAGCTATACACCTGCACTGAAGCAATTTTCTCATGGTGATAAAGTGATTCTCTGTGGGTGCTGGATCATGCTAAATATCTTCTGCAACTGCCTGCCTAACCCTAAAAGAAGAGGGGAGAGAGAGAGAAAGAGAGAAGGGAGGAAATAGAGAAGGGGAGACATCTCCAGTAAATAGAAGAGGGACTAAAGAGAGATTAAAATAAAGAGTAGAGAAAGTGGGACTTTTAAATAAAAAGAACAAGAGAGCATAGAAAAAGAAAGAAAGGAGAGACACAAAGAAGAAAGAATGAGGGGGAATAAATAGGCCAGATCATCATCTGTATTATGGTAGTATTTAGTCTCCAGCTGACATCAGAGCTCACTATGCTAGAGACTGTACAAACTCCTATCAGAGACCAATATTAAATAAAAATCTTTATTATAAATGTTATAGGGCAAATCCTAAACCCAGTGCCCACTGTAATTATATCAGGGAGTGGGCATGGAATTAGCAGTGGTAGTGAAAGGAGAAATCCTCTCTCTCTGGTCACAAAGCCACTGCACTGAGGCTCAGTTTTTGGAGAAGGCTTCACAGTCTTCTGCTGTGAGAAGATGGAAGGATCTAAGCTTCAAAGACTCTGAATATACCCTGCCCCAAAGAGTATGAACTCTTCACTTCTTCTCTTCCCTTCCCTTCCCTTCCCCTCCCCTCCTATCTCCGGCTCTCACATAAAGCACAGTAATGCTTGTTCCAGTCTCGTCAAGGAGTCATCCAGGGCTAAGGAGGCAGTGGAAGGATTTACTTCTATGTGGAGGTGGCAAACATTTAGAGGTGAACTTCTAAAAGCAGTTGGCTCTTAGCCCACTGCACTGCAAATATAATGCTCTAAATCAGTTTGTTCAAACCCAGATTTCTTGTATTATTTAACTTCACCTTTCTTCTGTTTGCAAATTGCAGTGTGTACCATACCCATGACACCAAGCAAATAATTAAGTATTATTATTAATTATTATTTGGATAAAAGATGATTGATTCCGATTATTTTTGTGTTTGTTTCTAGAAGCAGCAAAAGGCATAAACATCTTTCTAATTCTTGTATCTGTGCAGTTGGCTAGTTTCACCAATGGACACTGCTGCAAATTGCTCCATTAAGAGAATGCTGAGTTTGTACTACTGAGTCTTAAAACTCCAGAAAGTGCAAAAGTCAAGGTTACATACACAATCTTAACTCTGCCGCCATCAATGTTCTCTATGATACATTAATTATATGGCCACGTACCATGTCTCACTTACTATATCATACCATTTTTAATACAACTTCAGACATATACAGGTAATAATATATATCATTTTTGTATACTTACTTTCATAATGGCTTAATAGATCTTTATTTTAGTTTGGCTTTTTACATGATAAATTCTATTCTTGCTAAGGTATGCATTTTAATAATTGTCTCAGCACCCATTTAGTATACAGTTAGTCCTTTTCAGACAAACATCTGAACTGTAATTCATTAACGCAGGGGTAGGCAACCTATGGGCACGTGTGTCAAAGGCGGCATGCAAGTTGATTTTCAGTGGCACTCACACTGCCTGGGTCCTGGCCACCAGTCTGGGGGCTCTGCATTTTTATTTAATTTTAAATGAAGCTTCTTAAACATTTTAAAAACCTTATTTACTTTACATACAACAATAGTTTAGTTATATATTATAGACTTATAGAAGACCTTCTAAAAACATTAAAATGTATTACTGGTAAGTGAAACCTTAAATCAGAGTGAATAAATGAAGACTTGGCACACCACTTTTGAAAGGTTGACGACCCATGCATTAACGTAATATTTCATAAGCAGTCCCTCATGTATGTCTCTTATGTAGGAATTTAGCTAATCTGCATTTTCCTGACATCCATCTTCAAAATGTCTTAATGAAGATCAGATACTACTTTCTCCAAGAATGGGATGTAATTTCTTTCAAATACTGGTAAAATTATCTATATATTTCTAATTTGACAAATATAAGTAAACAGAAAACTGATTTTCCTCCACAAGCTGAGACAAATGTCTGTTTCCAATATGAAAGAATTAATCACTGTATTAATTTAATGGTACCCAATAGTGTGCTAGATGTCTGTGCTGAGAATCAAGATCTCTGCTCAAAAGGAGCTTGTAAAATAAGTTTGGGGACATGACACAATGAGACAGTTGGAGAAGGAGGAGAGGGGCAACATCAATAAGTTGATGCAATTTGGGCCTGATCAGAGATTTTCCATTGATATCAACGGTTTTTGGATCAGGCCTTTCCTCAGTAAGGCAAGTGCATAGCTTGATTGGACCAAAATTATTATTTTATTTAGATAAATGGATGGAATGTATATACAAAGGAGTGATTGGTGAGTTTCTTGTAGGCATCATAAAAGAAGTGGCTCTTTAGGAGGCAATTTAAAGAAGAGAGGCTAATGGATTTGCAGTCTAGTTTAGGAAGGGTGATCCATTAATTAAGGTAACAGAAAAAAAGAGGGAAGACAATTGTGGGAGACACAGACAAAAAAGGATGTTGAGGCATCATCAGAATATACAGCTAGGAAGGATAGGAGTGTGTCAATAAGATAATCCATCTAGAAGGATGGATTTACTCATGATCTTGAAGGGTATGACAAGAAGAGTGTAACTGATATGGTAGAAAAAGGAGAGCCAGAGTTGAGAAAGTTACACTAATCAAGAATGAAGGTGATGACAGCTTGGATGAGAGTTTTACCTATATGGGCAAAAAGAGAAAGAATCTTACAGAGATTGTGATTTGAACTGTAGTAAGCTGTACAAGTGTATTTACAGTTCAATGTATTAAAGAAGCATCAATGATAGTGGTAACTGAAAAAGTTAATGTTGTAATTTAATTCTAAAACTTTTCCTCTCAATAGAATAAATGTGCAGGAACATAGATATTTAAAAGCACATTCATACTATTACTGTTATACTTCATCTACAGTATGTTTAAATATGGCTTACTGAGCACAGAATAATACACAGTACTTCAAGATGCTACACACGTCACTAAATACAAAGTTATAGAGAAAAATGGTTTGATATTGTTACCAAAATGTCGGGTCTGCCTAGCTGAGAGCCAATGACAGCCAGATAGGGATAAGGAAAGGTTGCTTTATTCTGCTGAAGAAAAGAGAGTTCTGTATCTTGGTACAAAAAAACTTTTCTCCATACAAAAACCAAGAATCTTTTATACACACTCACACACAGGCTTTGGTCATGTTAGCATTTGATTGGTGGTTAGCAAACTCTGCACTTCTGCAATCTGCTCAGCAAAAACCGGCTTAGGACCAGCTTCAACTGCATCATGACTGATAAGGGAAGACATTTCAAAAGTTCAGGCTGCTGTGTCCGTGAGGTGTCCAATTTCCCCTAATGGTGGCCAGCTATTATAAAGCCACTAGCTGTTAGGGGGTCGCTGCTGACTGTCACAATATTGTGTGATTTGAGAAATATTATAATGCATATGCAAATAGAGCAAAATTAAGGTCTTATATTAAACATTAATTTCAGCATTCTGACTTTTGTGTGCAAAGCTTTGGAGTCTTAATTTATTGTATTTGGTTTCTGCTGGCATGCAAAAGATAAATTGCAAATAGAGACCTATTGGTGTGTACACTTTGCATACATCCTGAACAAGACCCTGATCCTACAAAGACTTAAGTATGTGCATAACTGTGTTGTGGAATTAACTCCATTCTGGTCACTAATAGTTTGAGACTTGTTTAAGCACTAAAGCATGAGGCTTACTATCACATCTATATTTATTATAATCATTGTGATAATTATAAATATAAATCCATGGTACACCCACATCTTCAATACTACATGCAGGTCTGGTCGCCCCATCTCAAAAAAGATATATTACAACTGGAAAAGGTTCAGAAAAGAGCAACAAAAATGACTAAAGGTATGGAACAGCTTCCGTATGAGGAGAGATTAATAAGACTGGGATTTTTCAGCTTGGAAAAGAGACGACTAAGGAGGGGGATATGATAGAGGTCTACAAAATCATGACTGGTGTGGAGAAAGTGAATAAAGTAGTGTTATTTACTCGTTCTCATAACACAAGAACTAGGAGTCACCAAATGAAATTAATAAACAGCAGTTTAAAACTGTCTAGTTGTCAGCCGGTATCAAGCAGAGTGCCCCAAGGGTTGGACTTGGGTCGGTTTTGTTCAACATCTTTATTAATGATCTGAATGATGGGATGAATTGCACCCTCAGCAAGTTCACAGGCGACACTAAGATGGGGGGAGAGGTAGATATGCTGGAGGGTAGGGATAGGGTCCAGAGGATTGGGCCAAACTGGAGAACTGGGCCAAAAGAAATCTGATGTGGCTCAACAAGGACAAGTGTAGAGTCCTGCACTTAGGAAGGAAGAATCCCATGCACTGCTACAGGCTGGGGACCAACTAACTAAGCAGGAGTTCTGCAGAAAAGGGCCTGGGGATTACAGAGGACGAGAAGCTGGTGTAAGCGAGTGGACTCACCCTTGAAGTGCCTCCTGCTGGTTATCCAGGAAATTAGCTCTTCAAGCATCTGGAGTGCCCTCTACAGGCTGATGTCCCACTGCCGCTGGCCCCGCCATGTCCCTCTCAGGACCCAGTGCACCTTTCTTTGGGGTGCTACCCCTCTGGCAGTACCCCTCAGTCTCAGGGTCTCCCAACCCAGGGGAATCTCCACCCTCTGTACCCATCTTGCCTCAATGTAAGGCTACTGCCAGTCACCAACTAGCCCCCATTCCCTGGGGCAGACTGCAGTGTATGCCACTCATGACTTGTAAGTGGGGTTTGGCCTGCTGTCTTCTTCTACCACCCAGTACCTCTATGGGCCTGGAACCAGGCCCTACAGTCTGGGGAGTCACCAGGAGCACCCCTGCTCCTCTGGCTTTTCCCCAGCCCTGCCTCACTCCCAGGTACCTCTCAACCTTTCAGCAGCCAGGCCTGTCTCCCTCCACAGCAAGAGGAGAGACTGCTGAGGCTCTGGCTGCCTTGGCCTTCTTATAGGGCCTGGTTAGTCTGTTTGGGGCGTGGCTCCAGCTGCAGCCACTTCCCCCAATTAGCCTGGGTTTTGCCGCCTTCCCCAGTCCCAGCCCTCTGCAGGGCTTTTCCAACCCCTTCCGGCTGGAACGGGTGCTCACCCCCTTACACTGGATATGAGTCAGTAGTATGCCCTTGTTGCCAAGAAGGCCAACGGCATATTGGGCTGTATTAGTAGGAGCATTGCCAGCAGATGGAGGGAAGTGATTATTCCCCTCTATTTGGCACTGGTGAGGCCACACCTGGAGTATTGTGTCCAGTTTTGGTTCCTCCATTACAAAAGGGATGTGGACAAATTGGAAAGAGTCCAGTGGAGGTCAATGAAAATGATTAGGGGGCGGGGGCACATGACTTACAAGAAGATGCTGAGGGAACTGGGGTTATTTAGTCTGGAGAAAATAAGAGTGAATGGGGATTTGATAACAGCCTTCAACTACCTGAAGGGGGGTTCCAAAGAGGATGGAGCTCGGCTGTTCTCAGTGGTGACAGATGACAGAGCAAGAAGCAATGGTCTCAAATTGCAGTGGGGGAGGTCTCGGTTGGATATTAGGAAACACTATTTCACTAGGAGGATGGTGAAGCACTGGAATGGGTTACCTAGGGAGGTGGTGGAATTTCCATCCTTAGAGGTTTTTGAAGCCTGGCTTGACAAAGCCTTGGCTGGGATGATTTAGTTGGTGTTAGTCCTGTTTTGAGCAGGGGATTGGACTAGATGACCTCCTGAAGTCTCTTCCAACCCTAATATCCTATGATTCTAAGTACTTCTTCCTTCAAGGCACAGTTAATCTGTGGAACTCTTTGCCAGAGGATGTTGTGAAGGCCAAGACTATAACAGGGCACAAAAAAGAACTAGATACATTCATGGAGGATAGATCCATGGCTATTAGGCAGGATGGGCAGGGATGGTGTCCTTAGCCTCTGTTTTGCCAGAAACTGGGAATGGGTGACAGAGGATGGATAACTTGATGATCACTTGTTCTGTTCATTCTCTTTGGGGTACCTAGCATTGGCCACTGTCAGAAGACAGGTTACTGGGCTCGATGGACCTTTGGTCTGACCCAGTATGGCCGTTTTTATGTTCTCGATATCCAAATAAATATCAAATACCTTTTTTATTAGTGCTATGTGGTATAAATGTAAAATACAGTTTGTTATTTTGGGCCTGATTCTCTGTTGGCCTTCATCTTGTGTAATCATTTATGCTAATATAAAGTGGCTTTGAAATGCTACAAACTCAGAATGGTATTGGGTTACAACCATTTTACATTCGCTTTGTACTGGTATAAGTGAGTACCCAAGGTAAGGGCAATGGAGAATCAGACCTTCTGTATTTAGATACAGTTTGATTTTGGATTATCAATTACCTTCAGAAGTGAGATAGATGCTTACTAAGATGTGCTACTGACATGGCATTTCAGAACTTCTCTCTACTTTGTTTATAATGCCTAATATACACTTATAACTTGAAAAAAATGGGACTTTTAGCATGGAGTATAGAAAATAGTTTAGATTTTACTTTTCTTCATCAGCCTCCTTTTGCCGCCCAAAATGCATTTTTCATTTTATATGGGGGGGGGAGGGAGGAGGGGCAGCCCTACTTCAAAAGTGAGTGGGGAAAAAAACACATTAGAGGAACATGCCAAAGGGTAACCAACAGAGAAAGAAGCCACTCATCCAGCAAAATTAAATCTAGTTGGCTGTACTGTAATGTATTCTATCTATATATGATTGTTCTTCTCTGTTATTCTTGCTGTTTGATTCCAGTGCAGTAACAGCTATAAACAGTTCTTAGTAAAACTGAACTCTGCAAATGTACCATATTTGACTGCATATATTTTGACAAATAAACCTTTTATTCAAATTAAATGTATCAACATCTTCATGTGCTGTGCAACATTTTACTATTAATCACAGTTATTTTCCTACAATATCACCAGTATATTATGAATAATTCAACTTCAGCCATCCATATAGAATACAAAAATAATGTACAGCTCAGTTTAGATATAACTTTGGGATCAATACTTCTGAGGCTGTGGAATCCTCTCTTTGTATGAATATGACATGAGGTAAGCTAGTAAACCATGACTGGATGGCTCTATGAAAGTTTTATTCACTGTTTCATTCCAGTCTAGATGAAATCTCTGAATCATTCTGATATAGATTCATAGACTCTAGGACTGGAAGGGACCTTGAGAGGTCATCGAGTCCAGTCCCCTGCCCTCATGGCAGGACCAAATACTGTCTAGACCATCCCTGATAGACATTTATCTAACCTACTCTTAAAATTCCAGGATGGAGATTCCACAACCTCCCTAGGCATTTATTCCAGTGTTTAACTACCCTGACAGTTAGAACTTTTTCCTAATGTCCAACCTAAATCTCCCTTGCTGCAGTTTAAGCCATTGTTTCTTGTTCTATCATTAGAGGCTAAGGTGAACAAGTTTTCTCCCTCCTCCTGATGACACCCTTTTAGATACCTGAAACTGCTATCATGTCCCTCTCAGTCTTCTGTTTTCCAACTAAACAAACCCAATTCTTTCAGCTTCCTTCATAGATCATGTTCTCAAGACCTTTATCATTCTTGTTGCTCTTCTCTGGACCCTCTCAATTTCTCACATCTTTCTTGAAATGCGGTGCCCAAACTGGACACAAACTCCAGTGAGGCTAACCTGCGCAGAGCAGAGCAGAAGAATGACTTCTCGTCTCTGTTACACACACACCTGTTAATGCATCCGAATCACGTTTGCTTTTTTTGCAACAGTATCACACTGTTGATCATATTTAGCTTGTGGTCCACTATGACCCTAGATCTCTTTCTGCATACTCCTTCCTAGCACAGTCTCTTCCCAGTCTGTATGGTGAAACTGTTGTTCCTTCCTAAGTGGAGCACTTTGCATTTGTCTTTATTGAACTTCATCCGGTTTACCTCAGACCATTTCTCCAATTTGTCCAGATCATTTGAATTTTGACCCTGCCTCCAAAGCAGTTGCAATCCTCCCAGTTGGTTAATTGTCCGCAAATTAATAAGCTACTTTCTATGCAACTCTAAGTCATTGATGAAGATATTGAACATAGCTGGTCCAAACAGACCCTGCGGGAACCCCATTGTTATAGCCTTTCAAGCAGGATTGGGAGCATTATAACTACTCTCTGAGTACGCGTTATCCAGCCAGTTATGCACCCACCTTATGGTAGCCCCATCTAAATTGTATTTGCCTAGTTTATCGATAAGGATATCATGCGAGACCGTATCAAATGCCTTACTAAAGTCTAGGTATACCACAACCACCTCTTCTAAGACTTGGTCTCACCCCAATTACTTTCTGATATGGAAAAGAAAATCAACTTGCTCCCAGAGAAGCCAATGGCAAATCCCAGTTACTTCAGTGGTGCAGCATCAAGTTCTAGTGGCTTTACAGTAATAAGTATCTGTTCAAAATCATTAACATTTCAGTTGACCTTAACTATGTTAAGAGAGATTCTCCATAGACATATGTGTAGTGCAACAACGTGTGCTGTTTGGATATGAAAGCAACATGTGTGTTCTCGTAATAATGTGTTGTCTGAACATGAAAAAGTATGAGATTGGCATTTGCACTGTGCATTTGAACGTGCCTCTGGGGAATTGGGATGTTTGTGAACTGTGGCTGATTATATTTGGGTAGCTATGATTTTAAGGTGGGAAGACATGTAAGTTAAAGCTGGTGTCGATGTGATTGTTGGTTTAAATGATGATTTTCTGAATTTTTCATGATTGTGTGGGGATAGGTGTGCCTATGGGGATAGGTGGTGAGGATTTCCAGTGGGGGGAGGGGCATGAATGGTTCTAGTAAGGATGAAGAAGCCAGTGCAGGTGAGAGTCATGATTCTTCTCCTGGCATCTGTTCATTTTGCCAGCACAATATTTGAACTCAGTGAAGCAGCATGAAGGACCTAGCATTAAGTACTATGATCATGGCAGTCATTAAGACTAACAGGATGATGTATATGTATTTTGAGCTACGTAGCCAGAGACCATGTGCAGAAGAAACTCCTGCTTCTCCTCCATCATTAACCATATTGCCATAACAGCAGCAGCATTATGAAACAGAGCCCAATTCATCTGCCTTTTCATAAGGAACTGCCATCTCCCCTTCAGTGTCCTGTGGGATGGAATGTAATTAGGTTGATTGAAATGGTGGTCCCAGTATGATGTATTCTCTACATTGTGCAAGACATTGGAACGCTGTGGCACAGTATTTGGTGCTCCGCACAGCTGCTTGCCTCTTCAATGACTGCATCGTGTCCCTTTCAGAGAAATGCACTTCCTCTTAAGGGCCACGCTTTCCCTTTCAATCTTTTGAGAATGTCTCAGTAAAGCTTCCCTCCACAGCCCTATCTTCATGGCCCTCTGTTGTGATGATTTGAATATTTCATGGAACAGATTATCTCAAGCCTCCCTCCTCTCTCCCAAAGATTTGACAACCTCTCTGCAGGCAATAACTTCCTTCTTTGCACAGTTACAGGTGCTGTGGGAAATCAGAAAACACACAAGTACTTACTGTGCCACTCCTCATCGTCTCCATGACAACCATGAGAAAATGTTTCTCTTCCCACAATTTTGGAATGCCATTTCCACCTTCTCTTCCTACTCAGTAGTTCCTTTCTGTGTGGTAAGACATTATCTCACTTTTTCCAATTTATTATTTTGGGGTGGGGGCGGGGTGGGTAGGTGGGGTAGCTGTATGGGTGCCTATGATTTTTTTAACATTGTTTGCAAGGTTGGATGCCTCTTCTATATGGTGGGTGGGAAAGCAGTGAGCAAGTTAGTAATTGCATGTGCACCTCTACAGGCTGTCTAGACACTGGAGGATACAACCCTGAGATAAGTATCAGAGGGGTAGCTGTGTTAGTCTGTATCCACAGAAACAATAGGAGTTTGGTGGCCCCACAAGTCACCAGGAGACAGAGCAAGGTCCTGTTCAAAAAGGCTGTGCACAAACCAGAAAGGTATGCAGCGCTGCTATTTACCAGGATGGTTTACTCTCAGCTGGTACATGAGTGGAAGGGGAACACTTATTACAGGGGCAGCACAGACAGCTGCTTTGTCATCCAGTGCTCACACCAAAATTGAGCTTTATCTTTGCCTTAAGTTCTCTCTTGTGAACTGCAAAATTAATAGAATTCCACATCCAAATGCATTACAAGTGTCTTAAAATATCTATGCATTCAGATATGCCTCTGTAGCCTGATTTGGGGCTTTTACATTATGAACTCTAAACTTCTGTAAAATCTAAGTGCACTAATGAAACTGAGCCAATGTACCATTTCTAATGATTCTTTTAATCTTTCTGTTTCTGGAGCTACAATCAAGGTGACATATGCAATGTGTTGCTACTTTTTTTTAACTCTCATGGTACTGACATCCTAAGCAAGGGAGGCAGTGGGCTGGGGACCATGCTGGCTATAGGAGGGAGGAATAGAAAGAGAAGGAAGCAGCCTGTTAAGGGGTGGGAAGAGGGCTGGGATGCAGAAAAAAATGGCTGATAATTGTGAGAGTTCCCATTGCAAAGAAATTGTAAAGGTTTAATTGTCCAGCACGGATGTCATTTTGAGTAAGATGGGATGGGGGGGGCACCATCATGGCTACAGGGGGAAGGGAGATGAGTAGGAAGCAAATTGGTATTGGAGGGGGGTTCAGACATGAAAAGGGTTGCTGGTGGTTGCTGGATTTGTGCGATTAGATACTGCAGCCAAATATGATGCTTTAAGTCTCTGGTGCGGATTCCATATACAGCTTGCTGGTGGGGTAAATCCAAGCAGGTGAAGAGAGACTCTGCCCTCTGCCCAACATAGCACTGGACAGCACCAACCCAGAAAAAGTAGTTTAAAGCTCCCTATACAGTTGTATACCATAGCATATGATACTTTCTGGCACAGGCCCTCTCTACAGCAATGTCAGGCAGGGTGCTGGCAGAGCTGTCCTCCACAGCTGTTTCTGGATGGCTCACCACAGGGGGTTCTTGTTGATTGTTCACAGCTGCCATGTCATAGAATTCTTGGCTGTCCTCTTGGTTGGACCCCATGGCATGTGAGGGGTCAGAGGAGCAGTCGGTGGCTTGTTAGATGCGTGCCATGCTGTCTTGAGTGCTTGCCATTCTCTCTGCAGCACTATCTCCCACAGCCACTTTGGGTTCAGTGGTAGCATCACTTGCAAACATGAGGTCCAGTTCCTCATAATATAGGTAGGTAGTGGGAGTATTACCAGAGATCCTGTTATGGTCTCTTGTCTTCTTCCACTAAGCTTCTGTATTATGTATGACTCAGCTGCCCAGAATGCCCCTTTGCCTTCAGTTTTTTTGAAAGTACTCCGTCGATGTTTGTAGTCTAATGATTCTTATCCAGATGGTACTGGGTATGCCTGTCTCTGAAAAGGGCAATCAAGTCTAGGACCTCTGCAGGGGTCCACACAGAAGCATGTGTGTGCATGGGCATAAGCACTGTTATAATGGGTATGTGAACACGCTACTGCCTGGTATCAAAAAGGGACATTCCCAGCTGCCTGCCTGCATTTAAACAGACAGGCTTTATCCCTCCAGAGCAGTGGAGGGAAGACAGGTACACAGACAGGTTGACCCAGGTGTGAAGCATTTCAGTGTGATATATTAGTTGGAGGACTGCCAGCAGCATAGTATTTAGAAAGAACTCATCCTGAAGTGGAGTTATTACTTTTCCAAGGAGGAATGCATACATTGCATGTCCTGCTAGCATGGATATAAATAACAATGCAAATAATGAGGCCCTGCTTAGGCAAGTAAAGACATGGCTTTCTACACACCTCAGCAGTCCTCTCCCATCTACACTGCTACTTTTCACAGTGTGATATCCTGCTGCCTCCCCACTGCCAGAGTCTTTCCACACCACAGGGAAAGATTCCAGACGCGGCAAAAGGCTCTGGCATGGGGGAGGCAACAGGGAAAGGATCTGGCAGCTCTTTGCAGTATGGAAAGGCTCCAGCAGCAGGGAGCTGATGGAGTCTTTCTCCACTGCAGGGAAAGATTCTGGCAGCAGGGAAAGGTTCTGGCAGTGGGAGGCAGCAGGAAAAGCTCCCCTCTGCCAGAGCCTTTCACTGCTGTGTGTAACTACAAAGCACAGTGATGATAGTGTCTATTTTTCACTGCAAGTGGGATGCAGAGTAGACATACCTTAAGATGCAAATTAATCACTTTGAAAACAGGTTCTGACACAAGGCACTTTAAGGCAGACTAGCTACAGTTAGTGAGATGTAACATCCCCATGTAGACAAGACATGAAAAGTTTCTTTCTTTTGAGTGGAGGCCCTGTGCTTAAGTGCTTTGCTGCACTGGGACCTAAATTAGGTTATGATGACGGAAGGGAATAGCAGTTTTTATATTGGCTTGCAGAGTCTGAAAAGTAGCCTGTCACTGAGATGTTATGATCTTTGTATGTAAAGTTTGTTTGTGGTAGCTTTGATTGGTTAGCTCCGAGGAGGAAGAACTGATAACTCCAAGTATTCAAAGTAACCAGCCCCCCAAATTCGTAAGATTTGTTCAGATATTATGAGATCTTTTTTAAAAAACCTTTTTTTTTTATTTGCCTTCTGATTTTTGAGTGCTTAGGGTTCATGTTTTTGACTCTTTCATCATAACCATAAGGGCTAGATTTTTATTTATTTGTAACAGAAATTGAGAATCTCACATGTGCAAGAGATTCAGGAAGTAAAACTTTAGCAAAACGCCAAATATTGTAAAACTAATGATAAAATCACAAGTTCTAGCAACACTGAGGAGGCCACATACACAAAAGGGATCCTATCGGAGACAAATTTCATAAAAAAAAAAAAAATTTACTTGGCTAGGTTAGTGAATATTATTATAACTTATTATAAATTAACAATATTAACTACATTTGACCAAAAATTATTTCTGAAAATTGAATTATCTTCTGAAGAATGTGTTAAATTTGGTGACCAAATCTGATCACTGAAGTTTGAGCTATAGATTTCAACTCCTCCTTAACCATAGAATTACAACCAGTGAGGTGCACCTACATAAACATATACACAAATTTCTGACTTATTGGTTCCCACAGCATCTGCAACTTTACATTACACACACACACACACACATGTATATGTTTGTGTCTGCAACAAGGAAGAGTTCCAGTTGCTGTGGGAAGCAACAGTCTGACCTTGTGTGTATAAAAGCTCAACCATAAAATTGAATTAGTAAAGGGTTTGTGCATTTTATTTCCTTAGTTTTAGAAAAAAATGAACTGTGACTGATCAGTCATACATACAAATAAATGCATGATTTGTTACGTAAATACATGCACATGGTATAAACTTTATCTCTGTTACCTACACACAAAAAAAGATACAATCTGAGTAAATAGCATCTTGGTTAGGAAGAAATCTACCTGCAACTCAAGGGTAAGGTATAGCACATATTTGCAGCTACTACGTTTGTTCCTGGATTGGAACAGGGGCCTCAGTCCTTGAACTACTTCTGCATAGGCGTTTGTGCTCTCTTTTTCCTGCTTCTGACCAAGATGAGCTGCTGCAGACCCAGCTCTGACATGTGCAGATTATTTGGAGTTCCCTATGTGTTTGCTCCACAGCTACC
This sequence comes from Chelonoidis abingdonii, assembly GCF_003597395.2. Classification (NCBI taxonomy): domain Eukaryota; kingdom Metazoa; phylum Chordata; order Testudines; family Testudinidae; genus Chelonoidis; species Chelonoidis abingdonii. The sequence goes on along the minus strand of NC_133771.1, from coordinate 76,048,937 downwards.
CATTTCCCACATATGGTGGGAAAAATAATTGTTCTGCTGTAGTGGGGCTCTAGCACAAGCCAGTCCTTAGAAAAGGGCATTTCAGCCACTTCACATCATTAGAATACAGGCAACATTAATTTTGAAATGTTCTCATATGTGTATGAAACACCTGTGCTTATGCGAATGGGCGCTTAATAAAGTAAACTAAAAATAACTTCATACAGTATGAAGAACTCTAACTATATGCTTGCCCAGTCAGTGGGAGCTGCTGAATACTCAGTACCTTTGAAAATATGGCCACTTATTTAGGTGTCAGACTGTGGTGTCAGGAGCTACACTTTTGTGTAATCTTAGCCCAAATAATTAAAAATTGATTGCTTCTTCATCAACTGTTTCATGTATTGGATAGCCAGGGCTGGCTCTACCATTTTTGCCGCCCCAAGCAAAAAAAAAAAAAAAAAAAAAGACCCTCAGACTGCCGCCCCAAGAATGGACAGAATGCCGCCCCTTAGCATGTGCTGCCCTAGGCATGTGCTTCCTCCACTGGTGCCTGGAGCTGACCCTGTGTGGACAGCACAGAAGTAAGGGTAGCAGTATCGCAACCCAACCTACAATATCTTTTCTAACCCCACCCAACTCCTTTTTGGGGCAGGACCCCTACAATTACCACACCCTGAAATTTCAGATTTAAATAGCTGAAATCACAAAATTTATGATTTTTAAAATCCTATGACCGTGAAATTGACCAAAGTGGTAGGGACCTAGTTATGATGTTACAATTTGGATAAATGTGCTCACTTTAAAAATTAGTTGCCAGCAATGCAAACCACTGAAAAGAGTTGGGATGAAATGTATCAGGCTGAGCTTACTTGTATCAGGATGAGCTACTCCAACAAAAGGTAGATTTTTATGCTGGCACTACAGTAAACTCAACATTCTCAAGATGTTTTATAGTTCCAGCATTATGTAGCTTCATGATGGTACTAGTTTACCATTTGTGAATGATAAGTATAGTCTGGAGCCCTTGATCTTAATGGTTTTCTTGTTTGTCCTCTTTGTGCCTGAACTTTTAAAAATAAAAGCCCTGAAGAAGAGAGGAAGCACACTCTAGGTTTGAGTGTAGAGAGACCTAGGTGCAATTTCCACAGCTGTCACAGACTTGTTGTGTAACTCTACCCAAGTGACCAAACTTCTCTGTCACTCAGCTCATTAGACTAGAAACAATATCCTTTCAGAAGTATCAACATGTTCAGATGTTTCGACTTGATAGGGAAAATAACCCCCCCACCCATTGTTTTAGGCCCTAGGCCTTTAAGCAAAAATAATTTAGAGCTTTAGCTTAGCTTGTTTTTCTGTACAAAAGGCATGCCGAGGCAGAAAGATGTGGTCAGGGCCCCAAAAAGAGGAACTAGAATTGGATAAAGGGGAACCAGGAGATTGTTAAGTTACAACAGCTGAGCCTGCTGTCGGGACTACAGAAAAGGTGCTAGAATGGTCAAACTGCAGACTTGACTGGCAAAGACAATAACAGGAAAATGTGTAAGAGTTGCTTGCTAAATAGCAATATGTATGCCATATAGGGGAAATATCAGTTATGTTTTGCAGTATTAGGCTCTATCAATGTGTAATCAATGTGTGACGTTTTGCGGTTTTAACCTTTATGAGCTCAGTAAAATTTGTAACAGGCAGAGCAGTTTAACCCTTGCTAGGGTGACATGCTGTCTCTCCCTGTGCGCACTTGTAGATCAATAAAGGTGCCTCAGGCTATCTGATTCAATTCAATAGAGTGGCAGTCTTCAGATTAAGTCCCTAGAGAAGTTCAAAGTGGCATTATTATTATTTATTATTAAATGAAAAATTAATTCCAACTTCTTTGGAATACCAGAAAGGACTCAGAAATTCTGTTTGGCTGCCGTGTGACAAAATAAACAGAAACAGTACAGTAGGCCACTCTTAATTATGGGGCTCTAATTCTATTGAGAATTTCTGGTAACAAATGACAAAGCAGAACCTAAGACAGAATTAGACTCTTTTATTACACTTTTACATATTTGCTACTTTCAGATGTACTTTGTCATTTCCCTTAGTTATATTAGTTAATAAAAACTATGGAATGTTTTTAGCCACTCCTGATGAATTTAAACACATTGAGGAATTGGGCCACATGATGGCAAATGAACTGTAACAGGGGTAACCATGAGGTATTAAAGATTGGCCAAAAGTATACAGAAGTCTTCATACAGTCCGATTTGCCCCAAGTGAATACACTTCCTAATTCATATTGGGCTTAAAGAGTTGCAAAAATCAAATTTATTTATCATTTTGTTCTTCAACAGGGGGCATCTTAGAGAAGAAGGGAAATAATTCTCCACTTTCACTACATTATGGGCTTGATTCTACAATCTGTCTTTAAAAAAATGCCCCATGACTTCAAGGACATTGGAATAATAATAATATGAGTAAATAAATTAAATTTTAGTGCAGAGTTCCAAAGTGGCCTACTTTTTCAATTCTGAACCTTTTGACCTACAACCCATGAGCTCTCTAATGCCAAGGTTCTAACTGTATACACCATACTGAGGCAAAATACCTCCCACTGAAGTCCATCTGAAGAGACATAGTGAAAACAAGAGAGTTTCCATTTTGACTCTTCAGACAGACTTCAGTGGGGGGTTTGCTGAATAGAGTGTGAAGTATCTAGCCCTACATATTGATCTGCAAATGAATACATGTATTAAAATACGATTGCAGGGGCAAGAGTGATATGTTATTTTAGAATGGGTAGGTTTGCACAATAAATGACCTAAATAATTTATATTTCAAATTATGTCAATTAGCAAAATAGTTTGAGATGTCTAGATATCTGAAAGACATAAGGCTCTCAGGATATTTGCTGAATGAAAACACAATTCAGTTTAAGACTCTCTTCTCTTCTCTTCTCTTCTCAGATCATATGTAGTCTTCTCAGTATTATCAAGTAGAGATGGGTACCCTATTAACTTACGTTCTGTATATACAGAGGTCTCACATGTTACACAACTTTCTCCTCTCTTTTTCTCTACTCCAATCTCTTTTTTCTCTTGCCTACTCTCCAGAAAAAGTCAATGACTAGCAACAACTATCTAAACATATAAGTAAATCAAAAATCAAAGTGACATTTTTAGATTAGGGTGACCAGACAGCAAGTGTGAAAAAATGGGACAGGGGCTGGGGGGTAATAGAAGCCTATATCAGAAAAAGACCCAAAAATCAGGACTGTCCCTATAAAATCAGGACATCTGGTCACCCTGTTTTTAGATACAATTGCATGCCCCAAATCTGTAATATTTTTGAGCTTTTAAAGTTCATATACATCTGACAAAGGTGTCCTTATTACCCAATTTAAGGGTCTTTTACTGTGATACTTCTACAGTATGAACATAAATTCCATACCTTAGAATGGTTCTGTCATCCATGGTAATGTTCAGAATATAAATATAATCTTACACAAAATCCTTTCACCTATAGTTAAGGCTACTCCTGTCATTAATATAATCCTTACACAATCTACATAACTGCACGAAAATTAAAAAAAAACAACATTCCCGTGCGCAATAAGACTCCTGCTGACGTCAGTGGCCTTGGATATTGCCCCAAAATTACAGAAATGGCCAGATAAAATACTTATTAATGTAGAGATGAGGTGGGAAAAAATTACTAATAAGTGTCTACAATTAGAGGGGAGCCAAAAAATAATGGGTCCAAACTTTAAAAGTAACAGAGGAAAAAAACATCTTTATGAATATCTTTTGAAAAAGCACACAAAGTACTATACATGACGGAAGATGGATAACCTTTGAGTTCTGACTCAGCAGTTATTTCACATCATCATCCAATCAGATTCTCTTCTAATGCCCATTTTATAATTACAAATAAGTGGAATCTCTACAAAAGACTGTTTGAGAAAACTCCTTTTCCTTTATCATCATATACTTCATTACCAGAAGTATCTATAGAATGCAAGGTGCTGTACAAACTCTTAAAAAGTTTGCCCCTGCCCCAGAGAGCTTACACTCTAGAGCAGAGTTGTAGAATAACATTTGCACACATCTTCCTATAGACTTTAGCTTGATCAGATATACTAATGAGGAAAAGCATTAGATGATTTATGCTAAGATCAGGTTTAAATTATGTCATTGTAAAAACATTGGCAGCTAGGCTACAGAACTCCCATAAAGTGGCATTCATGCTAGAGCAATGGTGGGATCACTTCAGAAAATTCTCAGTGTAGACAAGCCCTAGAGTGTGGGCTTTTGGATTACAAATACATATGTCAGAAATTCTAGCTGAACAGTGTATTGAATTCTGTTGAGCACTTCCATAGCATGCTGGATCCACAAGTGTACTCAATACCACTGGCTGCACACCAACTGAAGATCTTCTGAATCATGAGGATAAATGCACAGCATCAAACTTTTCTACAACAGGAATACAGAGATCATCATGATGCCAACAACATGATAATCAATATTAAAATGAAGTCTTCCTGCTCCACATAGGTGGTGCCTTCACTTTTCAGATTAACTAAATTCAGTTAGCTAATCTGAACAATTGTTCCAGACAGCAAATGGTTGGTTGGTGATTTAAATGAATTCCTGTAATTTCTTCCATAATCCCTTTTGTAAGTAGAGGGAAAAGCCTTAAACCTCCTCAATATTATATTTTCACATGTAACTCCTACTTCAGTTGCTGAACAAGACAAAATGAGATTTATTTGTTCCACCAGAGCAGTAATAAAGCCCAAATTTTCAAAATAGCCATAAATTTTGGATGCCTCCATTTATGGGTGTTCAACCTTGAGCCTGATTTTCTGGAGTGTTGAATATCCATACTGGTTTTATTTGGAACTGCTGGTACCATACAGGGTATGTCAAATAGGACACTCAAAGTATGAGGCTCCCAAACTCACTGGCAACTTTTGAAAATCTGAGCCTAAGTGTATTATCATCAGTGCTATACTTTTCAGTGATCTCTCTTGTGGAATACTCCTTCACAGTATTAGGGTTTTTTCATATCTATTCAGGTTTTCCTAATGATTGATTTATTTATAAAGTTCACCAAAACACAAGATACCTAGACATATGTTCAATTTTTAAAAACACTTCACAAATCACATTGAAGAAGATTGCCACAGAGGCTGTATACAATGGTGATTAGTAAGGCTGGTGGGTTTTTTTGGCATGTGGAAAAAATTGGGAAAATCATGTCTATGTCTGAGTGAGTCACAGTATGCAGTATAAAAGACCCAAAAGCCACAGCAATTTTTTTTTTCAAATCTATCAGCATTTATAAACTGAGTAAATGCAATATGTGTTCAAATAATAGGGAAAACCCAAACTACACATACATGGCAAGATTCACTCTTGCATGGAGTGAAGCAGGTGCCCAAAGGAAGGAGAGGCACTAGGGAGTCACCCTCAGCCCTGACACAGTTTATAGCTACTTCTGGCCATTGATATAGGAGTTCTTAATGGACCCTATGTCAGTGGAAGATTGTTCTCTGATCTCACATGTCTCTTACTCCAAGAGGTGTGGGAGAGGAAGCACTGCAGGGGTGGCTCTAGCTTTTTTGCTGCCCCAAGCACGGCAGTCAGGCAGCCTTCGGCAGCTTGCCTGCAGGAAGTCCCCGATCCCGCGGATTCGGCGGCATGCCTGTGGGAGGTCCCCGGTCCCGGAGGTTCGGCGGCATGCCTGCGGCAGGTCCCCGGTCCTATGGTTTCGGTGTATCCGCAGCCGAATTGCCGCCGAATCCATGGGACCAGCGGACTTCCCAGAGGCAAGTCGCCAAAGGCTGCCTGACTGCCGCCCTCGCAGGTCCCAGGCACATGCTTGGAGAGTTTCCCTATGCCAGGGTATTTGCAGATGGATTACGGCCCCTTTGCTTCACTTCGGCTACAGCCTCTTGCCCAGAAAATTAACACATTTCTTGTAAAGATGATATGAAGTCATGTTCTGAGAAACCATGTTATATGTATATAAATTACATGGTTTTATAGATCTCCTGTCATCTCTGAACACATCTTTATATAAAAAAAATGAACACTCTGGAAAAGCACAGTTTGCAGGAAGGATTTAGGAAGCCAATATTACATCCAAGTCACTCATTTAACATTTGGTTATTTTCTCAACTATCAGGGCTGCAGCCGTAATTATTTTCTTGTTAAAAAAGCTAAAGGAACTCCACGGTGATCCACTAAGCAGCCAAAACGTTCTTAAAAATTGTGAAAAGCATGAAATCCTCTATAATCCATGACAGTATGACAAATAGCTAAGCTTAGTGATTGATGACAGCCAGCCAAGCACAATACACTTTCCCCCTCAGATACAAAGACATCATTCTACAGGTAATTCAAAATGATGCAATCATATAGTAGGTTGGTTTTCTGAAGACTTTTCAACCTAAAGCTCTACCTATTTTCTTTACCAAAAATCAAAGGTAGTGATAGTTTACAGTACCAAGTGTTCAGGAAAAAAATCAGAGAAGGGTACACATAGCTAATTCTTCCCTGAATACAACAGAAGAGATATATTAGATCATCTAGTCCATTATCATAGCCAATGCATGACTGTTCCCTGAACCTCTGTTTTCTCCAGAAGAACTGTGCTTGTTGTATAATGAAACATTTAAGACACTATTCCATTCGCCAGGGAAACGTTTACATTTTTTAAAAAACCCCAACATACCAGCTATATCAGGGCTTTCTTACGGCTATGATACTCTTCTTCACTGTGGGAAACCTTTATTTATTTATTTATTTTTGCTTGCTACTGCATATTCTCCTTCGCTATACATAATCCTGAGGAATCAGGGCACAACTTCTCTATGAACCGTCCAGTGACAGGGCCACAACAGTCCTCTTCAGCACACTCCAGGGTTGGAGTTATGGCACTCAGCATTTGACCATGTAAATATATTGGCTCTAACTCTGCAGTTCATACTTGAGAAAAATATTCATTTCAAGGGGAGTTTTATTTAAGTAATTTGGTCCATTCTACATTATTGGCTTGATAATATATTTCTGATTACTCATTTCCTATATGTTTTGTCATTATGAAGTCCAGCTTTTTCTGTTTTACAGAGATGCAAAAAAAACCCTTAGGTTCATAATACCTGGCATCTCCCTAAGAGTTTATGAGAACCCATCAAAAGGGCAGAAAAAGATGGGTCATGGAGCACCTATAATACAGAACTATACAACTGTAATACCTAGACAACTATAATACAGAACTGAAAATATTTACTTAAATCAATCTTTTCTATATTGGCAGATTTTATAAAAATCAGCAAAAAATATACTGTGGATATTTCAAGCAACAGGTAAACACAACAGCAGCAGTCATCTGTAGAGGGCATGGGAATGTGAAAATAAATTAAGGCGATTCTATAACCAGAATCTTTTGCACTAAAATAAATAATTCTGCGATAATACATTTTCCAGTACTTTCTCTGGTTTAACAGGGCTTCCACCAATTCCCGTGAGAAACTATTCTAAAGTTTAATAGAACTCTCTTTTAACAAATGTTTTCTGCTACTCAGTTCATTTACTTTATTTAATTTCACTCTTTTACTCTTAATATAAATCCTCGGTGTATTCTAAATGGTTCCGGGTTCTTTTTGGTATTTACATCCTCTTAATATATTTAGATGGTTTCTGTAACTGCTTCTCATTCTTTTCGTCATTTGATGAAGCCATATACAGTTTTTAGTCTTAATAAATCTTATAAATCTCTTTCCAATCCCTTAATCGTTTAGGTTGATCTTCTCCAAATTCCTTTCAATTTCTTGTCAGATTTGTTGGTATTAAAGAGCTCACGACCGGCTGTATTACAGTATCTTAAGCTGTGGTGTCACCATTGCCTCAGAGAGTGGACTTGTCATCTTGGTCCTTCACATATTGCCTTTATACATTCAGCCTGCAGCTGCAATGGCTTTTAAAAAAAGCATGCTTTGCAACTTCACATCTAATTTGCAGCCGTACATCTCTTTTCATATTACATCTTTCCAAGCATTACCTTCTTACTGAGAAATCTTGTGAGGTTGAATCTCATTTGTTGTCTCACAAGACCTCGTTTTTAAATTGCTCTGTCCATCTTGTCGATAGCAACCTATTCCCATATGTGAGGTAAATTAATCTACTTCCAGATCATTCATAGAAATATTAAGTAAGATTGAAGTTAACAACAATTCTCAAAGCAGTAGACTGTATACTTCCCCAAAACATACATTTTTTATTATCCTTTATGGTCCATTACAAGTTTAATTATCTGGATTCAAAACCTATCACGACAAAGATAGTAAACCTCTTGCCCTGTATTTTCTACATTGTTTTTCTGTAGGTTTTCCCCTGATTATTATACCTTTTTAACATACGCTGTATAGAGCAAAAAGCTTTAAGACTGAAAAATAAGCAAAAACTTCCTTAGACTAACTTACATGGAGGTCAAAGTTCATTTGGACCAGATGCTATATCAGCGAAAACAAATTCTTCCATTGACAGAGAAATGACATGTCACCCTTTTGCTACTCACCCTTTGTTGGGGGAGGGATAGCTCAGTGGTTTGAGCATTGGCCTGCTAAATGCAGGGTTGTGAGCTCCATCCTTCAGGGGGCCACTTAGGGATCTGGGGCAAAAATTGGTCCTGCTAGTGAAGGCAGGGGACTGGACTCAATGACCTTTCAAGGTCCTTTCCAGCTCTAGGAGATTGGTATATCTCCAATTATTAAAAAATATATATATTTTCTATGTAGATATTAGCATTGTACAGATTCCCACAATATACTGTAATCTCTCTACAGAAATCCTGTCATCCTGCACTATAGCAAGATGTACTTCTAAGCAGCTACTAATCCACACACCATTGATACAATGCACCAGAACAAGCTTGTAGCATTTCACTTGAGCTCTTATAAATCATCTATCTGAATCACAATGGCTCCTTCAAAGCTGACATGATTTCCATGATTGTTACAACTGTACATCATGGTAAGAGTGTAATTTAAAATAACCCCCTTGCAGGTATAGTGGCCACTTTTACTGCTCTTTGAGATTTCTTGCCCAGCACAAATATAGAAATATAACAAAAAAAAAAATAGCCTAGGCTAAGACCAAGCCATTGTGTTCTGCACTGAAACAGCTGAGGTATTTTATTCAAAATTGGCATTCACAATGAAAAACAAGAATAAAACTATCTTGAGCTAATTTAAAGATATTTATTCAGATTCAAAACATGTGCTTCGGTTAGATTTTAGAAGCTTTATGTCATGTACCTTCACTTAAATTCGATGTACTATATGGTTCTGATTAATAAAAAAGAAATTGTTTTGGTGCAGATGTACCAAGGAAATTGAATCAGTTTTCACCAAACAGCATCCTCTATGTAAAAGCCAACTACGGAATATAAGTGTTATTAGTATTCTAGTGACCTTTCAGCCATAGACTGCATGGAAATCCCAAGAGTTATTTTACAGCTAAATTAAAGATAGGAAATAATATGCAAGGTCAGATTGTGCTTTTCTTCACAGAGTTTCTCTGTCTGTACCAAGTATTAATTCTTAATTTTATTCATAAAGAAAAATGTCACTTCTCTGTGCATCAACATGTGGTTGACGTTTATGAAAGTAAGGAATAAGGAATTCCACATAGCAATTAAATACTAGCCTAAAAATACCCCTATTTATTGCTCACAGAAGCTGCCGATGCAAACTGACGATATTGAACAACAGAGTAAATAAGACCTTGAATGTGAGAGGCGGTGATCCCTTTCATCTCCTTTTGACATTCACTCATTCTCCTTCATCACTAGTTTGGTAATCTTGTCCTAGTATTCTGAATGAGTAAAAAGTTGCTGAGAGTGCAAAGTTGCCTTATATACCCTCAGTCCAAATGTTCAAAACCACTAGGATTAGGATCAAAGCGAGGATACTAAACAGAAAATAAAGGAAGGTAAAAGGAAATCCTGACAAAGCCAATCAGATTGCAAAACTCAAGAAAGAGAAAGCATTCACTGATCCCATACAGCAACATGATTAAGTCATACCCATGAAAAAGCCAGTCGCATGACAGTAATTGTTTCTAATTTCTTGAACATAGCATCCAAAACTGAACCTATAACATTCTAGCCCAAGGAATAAAAATAAAATAAAATAAATAAATAAATATCCAGACTTGGATCTAGAAGACTGAAGCTCAGAATAGACAGACCCAATTACCTTTTGTGTAGAAGCTACTGGAAACTCTGTATGCCATGGACTGATGATGATTGACTAGACCTGTCAGGTCACATGTACTTGACAGCTCAGTTTCCATCTGATCCTTAGTAATCATTATTTGTTTCCAAAACTATGAGTCCAGCAACAGACATTGACCACTTCACAGATTTTCTTTTGAGGCCAAGAGATCACTGTGATCATTTAGTCTGAACTCCTTCATTACAGAGGCCACAGAATTTCGCTCAGTAATTTCTGCATCAAGTCCAATATGTTGTGATTGAACTAGCTCATATTTTTTAGAAACTAATATTGATTTTAAAATTTCAAGTGATGGAGAATCCACCTCTTGCCTTCATAAGCTGTTCCAGTGGTTAACTACCCCCACTGGTTAAAAAAAAAAAGTGTATCTTATTTCCAGTTTGAATGTGTCTAGCTACAAATTCTAACCATTGGATCTAGTTATGGATTTGTCTGCTACCTTAAACAGCTCTCTACTATCAGATATGTTCTCTCTGGATTGTACATACAGACTTTGAGCTTCTCCATGATAAATTAAAGATTAAGCTCCTTAAGTATTTCAGTGCAAGGCATGCCTTCTGCTCTTTGAATCATTCTTGTTCTTTTCTCTGACCCTTCTCCAATTTTTCAGCATCCTGTTTAGAAGTGTGGACACCAGAACTGGAGACAGTATTTCAGCTGTGGACTCAACAGCTACAATCACAAGTAATATAAAATCCCTAGTCCTACTTCATATTCACTTCAAGAAGTCTAAATGAACTGAAAGGGACCAGATGCACTCTGTCCCCTCCAAGACCTCTCTGTGCGAGTACTAAAAAGGAGAGTAGAGTTTATATAGATTAGGAAGCAACTTCAAAGTAAATAGCTGGTATTCTTTGAGATTTGCCTGATAACTCTGAACATTACTCATTAAGGAAAATAATCTACCTGAAAACCTATCCTAATGACACCTAAAGACGACGAAGTACTTTGGAATTATTTCTTAGGGTACACTACAATACGAAATTAATTCAAACTTGTTTTATTCGAATTTTCGGAAGCGATTTTATACATTCGGTGTTGTGTGCCCCCACCAAAGCGTGTGAATTCGGCGGAGTGCATCCACAGTACCAAGGCTAGCATCGAATGTCGGAGTGGTGCACTGTGGGAAGCTATCCCACAGTTCCTGCAGGCTCTGCCGCCCATTGGAATTGTGGGTTAAGCTCCCAGTGCATGATGGGGCAAAAACATTCTTGTGGATGTTTCTGGGTGTGTGCCGTCACTCGCTCCTCCCTCTGTGAAAGCCACGGCAGACGCCATACTACCAGCAGACGGTGCAGCACGGTGCACCGCCTGTCTCCTGGAACTATGAATCCACCTCACGTCCTCTCGTCTTACTATCTACTCTTTCATCTAACCATTTCCCGCCTTTTTTCGGCTACCGTGAACTGAGCCGCACAGCATCCGCCACTTTTTCCATGTTGTCGGTCCTGGGCTCCCATGGAAGCTACAGAAGGCAATAATTCCCTGCTATTTTTCGGCCATCGTGAACACAGCTGCACAGCTTCTGCCGCGAACTATGCTCTCCCGCTCTTGCAGCTCTAACGAACTTCCTGACTCCGTGAAAGCTACAGAAGACAACCATTTGCCACCTTTGATCGGCCATCTTGAACCAAACGGCTCATTTCGCGCCCTTTTTCCAGGACCACCCATGCAGGCACCATAACGCAGCAAGCATGGAGCCCGCTCAGCTCTCCGCTGCAGTTTTGACCATTGTAAATACCTCGTGCATTATCCAGCAGTATGTGCAGTACCTGCAAAACCAGGCAAGGAAGCGACGACAACGCAATTACTATACTGATGAGGACATGGACCCAGACGTTCCTAGATGCATGGCATGTGGCGATTGGGAGATCATGGTGGCACTGGGCCAGGTTCATGCCATGGAACGCCAATTCTGGGCCCGGGAAACAAGCATAGACTGGTGGGACCGCATAGGGTTGCAAGTCTGGGATGATTCCCAGTGACTGCGAAACTTTCATATCTGTAGGGCCACTTTCATGGAACTTTGTGACTTGCTTTCCCTTGCCTTGAAGCACAAAGACACCAAAATGAGAGCAGCCCTCACAGTTGAGAAGCAAGTGGCCATAGCACTGTGGAAGCTTGCAACACCCGACAGCTACCGGTCAGCTGGGAATCAGTTTGGAGTGGGCAAATCTACTGTGGGGGCTTCAGTGCTGCAAGTAGCCAACGCAATCATTGACCAGCTGCTATCAAGGGTAGTGACTCTGGGAAATGTGCAGAACATTGTGGATGGCTTTAATGCGCTGGGGTTCCCTAACTGCGGTGGGGCGATAGACAGAACGCATATCCCTATCTTGGCCCCAGCAAACTGGGGCAACCAGTACATAAACCGCAAGGGGTACTTTTCAATGGTGCTGCAAGCACTGGTGGATCACAAGGGACGTTTCACCGACATCAACGTGGGATGGCCAGGAAAGGTGCATGACACTCGCATCTTCAGGAACTCTGGTCTGTTTGAACAGCCGCAGGAAGAGACTTACTTCCCAGACCAGAAAATTACTGCTGAGGATGTTGAAATGCCTACAGTTATCCTTGGGGACCCAGCCTACCCCTTAATGCCATGGCTCATGAAGCCGTACACAGGCACCCTGGACAGGCTAAGAACAAAGGGGACACTTTGGTATGAGTAAGCCACCACATATAGCCAGGAAACAGAATTCAGCTTGCAGGCAGCCTAGGGGCATGCAGGGTTTTGCTTCTTCTACATTCATTTCAATGTTTTTAAACTGCTGGGACCTGGTGAGTTTGCCATAAAGGAGGGCCCGCAGACTCCCTGGGATGACCATTTCACACAATACCCAACCCCCCATCCCCCACACCCACCGCATGGTTCCCATGAGGCTCTGAGCAGGGATGAACCCTTTAAACTATACGTGAACAGCCCAGCGCGGCTGGGTTTCCGCCCTCCTTCCCCACCGCGTGGCTCCAATCAGGCTGTCACTCACCAGAAGTATCTTCTCCAGAGTCATGGTTCGGGAGCCTGCCTTGGGAGTGGAGGGAGGCTATTGGCTCCAGCATTAAGCATAGTTCCTGGCTAGGGAGGAAAACAGATTCCCTACTTGCTGCCTGTGCACTCTCCTCCTCCTCATCCTCCTCTTCATCCTCCACTGACTCTTCTTCCTTGCTCCATGCAAACTCCCCCCTTGCAGGTGTCCACGGCCAGTGGTGGGATAGTGGTGGCGTCACCCCCTATAATTGCATGGGGCTCGCTGTAGAAGCGGAATGTATGGGGCTGTGACTCAGAGCACACGTTTGCCTCCCTGGCTTTTTGGTACACTTGCCTGAGCTCCTTGATTTTTGTACAACACTGCTCTGTGTCCCTGGAGTAGCCTCTTTCCGTCATGGCCCTGGAGACTTTAGCGTAGGTATTTGCGTTCCTTTTTCTGGAACGTAGTTCTGCCATAACAGACTCGTCTCCCCAACATGCAATGAGATCCAGTACCTCCCGTTCGGACCATGCTGGAGCTCATCTGAGAATCCGAGACTGCGTGATCTCTTGTGATGGTGGACTCTGCATGGTCACCTGTGATGGTGGACTGTGTTGACGATCACCTGTGCTGATGGTGACCAAACAGGAAATGAAATTCAAAAGTTCCCAGGGCTTTTCCTGCTCACCTGGCTAGTGCATCGGAGTTGAGAGTGTTGAGCAGAGCGGTCACAAGGGAGCATTCTGGGATAGCTCCCGGAGGCCAATAATGTCGAATTGCGTCCATGATACTTTTAACTAGGGATTGCGATCTCGATTGAAGCGCTACTCCACTTGCCAAGGTGGAGTACAGAAATGGGATTAAAGAGCCTTTTAAATCGAAAAAGCTGGTTTGGTCATGTGGACAGAATCATTTTTTCCCCGAATTTAACTCGGCTAATTCTGAAATAACAGACTAGTGTAGACCAGGCCTTACTGTCAGAGCAGAAAGCAGCTCCATTCAACACTTTCTGGCAGACAGGTAGATTATTTTCTTTCCCTACCTATAACTGGGATCTTAGAAAGTTCTAAAATAATTTAAAGTAGCATTATCAAAATAATATCTTTCATAAAGTGGGCAAAAATAATGTGGATTAACTATTCTGATCATGGCTTCCCTGTCATAAAACAAAATATAAACCTAGGCTTAGAGCATTTTTAACAGATCCCCAGAGACAGGAAGTGGCCAATTTATTTTAACAATACTCCCTTCACATATGAAGATGAATCCTAATTCATTAGGCACAAAAACTTTCCCTTTTCAGACCTGGAAGTGAGTTTTTTTAATTTTTTTATATTTGCCCTTCTCTGTGTTAGTCAGGCAATTTATCTACCATTATAAGTACAAGTGACAGGTTTCAGTACTTGCAGACTGGATGCCTGTTCTTAAATGCCACATTACTAACTGTTGCTCATACATAGGGTAGAATTTTTCATTAGATGACCTAACTTTGTTCCCACTGAAGTCAATGGGCGTTTTATCATTGATGTCAACAGAAACAGAGGTAGGCAAAAATTGAATGCTTTTAAAAATCCCACTCAAAGTTGCTTGGCTTCTGACATGTTTGTGTCCATGTGTTAGGATGGCATGTGTTCCAGCTCACCAGATGTTATGCCAGTTTCACTTGTACATAGGAGCCAACCAAAACTTGGCAGCATACATCATGCTCAAGTGCCATCTCTTCTTCTGGAAGTCCTTTCTCTGGGAAAGCAATGTCACACTGTTGTCACATGCCTCTTTACAACTAATTGCACCTGACTTCTTCTGCTGTTAGCGGTGAAATAGAACATCTGAAAATGGAGGAAGGGATTTTTATTTTTTTTTAACAAAGCACTACATGAATACAAATGGCGACAGTAAAGACTAATAACAGTTGGCTCAAATGGAGGACTGGATAGGTCAGAAGACTGATAATGAGATACTGAGTTATTCATCTACAGGTCACCAGTATAATCCCACCCATATCAGTAATGACCAAAAGCCCTTTTACTTGGACAGCTGCTGGATGGCATAGATTGCATTCACCTCCACCAGAGTTACTCATATAGTATACCTCCATTATATAGTAGCTGATTGTTTCACAATTTTTAAATGTATTTATCCTTACAACACTCCTGAGAGATACTCTTATCCCCATTTTACAGAACTGAGGCACACAGAAGCTAGCTGACTTGCCCAAGGTCAGACATAAGGTCTCTACCAGAGCAAGGAATTGAACCTGGATTACCTGAGTTCTAGGCTACTGCTCTAACCCCTGCTCTAAGGAATGTTAGTGGTCTGCATCAAATTTTCAATGGACATGTTACCATTAAAAAAAAACCCTCTACCTTCAGAATTAGCATCCTTGGTAGCTGTCTAAACAGAAAAGAAAAAGATTAAAACAGCACAGAAATCTATCATTATTTAGATTGCAGTAAGTACTATCCAGACTCACAGACAGCCATAGCCCTTGCCCTGAAGAACACACAGACTAAAAAGGCAAAGACAGATGAAAGGTCGAGGAAAGAGATAGGACACATAAAAGTGACTGTAGTGATAACGACATCTTATTAAAATTACATGTCTTTTAACTTAGACAAGCCCCCCACCTCCCACCTATTGTCCCTGACCTTCTTCCACAGCAGTACCCAGCTTCAGGTCCAACTTCCCCTTCCTGACCAACATTTGGCTCCTATCACCCTGCAGATATGAGCAATTCACTCACAATACAGATAAATACAATAAATAGGCAGATACCAGTAGGTTAGTTAGCTAATTTGCTGTAGGTGTCATGGAACAAATGGGTTTTAAGAACAGGCGGTGGCTTTGTGGACCAGTTCTGGAAGGGTGTTCTGTTCATAAAAGATGGCAAGGAATTATGCAGACAGTTGTGGGCCTAGAAGATAAATAAGGCTTTGAGATTGACATCACTGAGGAGCAAAAGCGATGAGGGAAAACCTTATAGCAGACAGAAACAAGTGTGTGCACTGGGTTGTGAGGTCAGGATGCTTCCTCATTCTCAGAAGATCCCAGGTATCTAGGAAGAAGTGGTCCTGCTTGACAAACCCCATGAAGATAGATGATGGGAGGATTCTTGAACATCACTGGAAAGGAGCCACCAGGAAGTAGTGGGATAGAGGAAGTGGCCACTGTGCTTCTTCATGGGCACCAACTGTTAGCAGGAGGAACCCAGAATGCAGCTGATTTTCTGCAATCTGAACAATGTGCAGTTTTCAAGAAAAGCCTTCCCTTCTGCGGGCTTTTTGAACAGGAGAACAGAAAATAGCTGTAAGTCTCTAGACATTTATCTCCACTCCCTCCAAAGTCTTTCCTCTAAGTAGCCCCTGAGCAACAAGTATATTAGTAAATTTTAAGTAGAAAATAATCAGTGAACCTTTCATTTCCATGATTTGCATACACAGATTCACAAATCTCTGAAGAACCCTTTCCTTTCTTACTTTAACTTTCCAGTCATGCCATCTGGCTCTGCATGAGGGTAGCTTAAATCATTCATTTTCCTTCTTATGCTGACCTTGGGCTGACTTCTTCAAATTTACACTGCTGATTAAATTTAATTGCAGTTATTTTCAGATATTCTAATATCTTTATTTAGGGCTGAAATTTTTGTACTCTTTTTTAAAGTTCATGCAAGAGGTTTTATTTTCAAATGTGTCCGTGTGCAATTTTTCTACTTCTTTTGCTTGTGCAATTACTGTACTAATATTGTGCATGTAAATTAGGTATGTTCACAGTAGAAACAAGTGAATAATAGAATTTTCAGTTTGGAGGCAAACTGAAATATCTGGGGAGGGGGGAAATCTGGGTTTTGAATCATTTTTTCTGCACTGAATTGAAAAACTCAAATAAAAATGCATTTCAAATCAACCAATACATTTTGAATGGTCTCTAAATGATTTTTTTGTTTGTTTTCAGTTGTCCAAAATGTTTCAGTTGATTCTAACCACTGCCCCCTCCCTTTTCTGAAATCTGAAATCAAAACACTGTTTCAAATTGAAAAGTTGGAAAAAAAATTTCAAAATGGTCAAGATGAAACTGTCAAATTCCACCCAAATTTTGTAAATTGTTTTGGGCCCCCTTAAATGCATTTTTGGATTTGTGAACAAAAATGTCACTCAGTTGTAGTTCATATACAAGTGGCCATACAGAGGTATACATGTCTATCTGTGAATATAATTGTGGCATTATCCTACAATTGCAGCAAGAGCATACACACGTCCCTCAAAATCAAGTCTGCAGTGTCGGCAGTGACTAATGTGTTCCAAGAGTTCAAATGCATAAAACACCATTCCACTCCTTCATACTATGTTGAGAAGTTCCTGAATCTTTGCCATATGCTGATGGCATCCAAATTCAGAAGGCCTATAAAATTATTGAATAAAATTCAAATGGCATGTGGGTATTTTGTCTCAATGACTGAGTGTGTGTTGTCATTTATACTCACAAGATATTATAAATTAATTAAAAAACCATCTGAAAGCCCTCAAGTAATTTTCAGTGTAGCAATATGGCTATCCCTGGCACTCTGCAAAGATATTTTAATTTGGAATTTTAATTGTCCCTATTAATTTTACTTCACTAAAATTGACAAGGAAATATATGGCCATGTGTTCTGCTTATTGACACCACTGGACCAACCTACCAAAATCAGTGGGATGTACAGGGGGTAAGCCAGTGCTGAATCTCACACAAACCCTGTATCTTACTTCTCCCAAAGCATGCCAATTTAAGGCAAAGAAGCAGCACAGTTCCAGCAAAACCAAAGCCATAAAGTACAGAGCCACGCATACTACGTTAGCTATTAATATTCATATTGTTCCATAAGATTCCATGAAAAATGTTAGAGGATGCATTCCCTAAACCAACAGTTTCTCTGTCTGCACATATATCAGGGGATCTGCTTGAGGTAAAAGGCATCTCTCTCAAGGTCCCTTGTCTCTGCACTGCTGCCCCACTTTCTCCAACTTCCCTAAGCCCTTGAAGCAAAGCACAGCTCCTGTAGAAGTCATGTTGCCTGGGGCTACCTCAGTTCTGGCTTCCCCTAGACTAGCATCTCTCAGAGCTATGATTCCACAGTCCTGAAGGGAAAGCACTGTAAAGTACTGGAGACTCTGCAAATCTTGTCACTGATTGCTTTGCGGAGTTCTTGGGTTGTGGGTGAGGGATAATGGAGCAATCCTTGGGAGAGCTGGGGTTTTTTGGACAAAATTTATTTTTCACTGAAAAATGCAGATTCAGTTTCATTGAAATATTTCGTGAATTTGCATCAATTCTGGCGAATTGTTTCAGTCAAAACTAAAAAATTTCAGAAATGAATCATCTCACTGGATACAAATAATTGAATATTCATTGGAGGTGGGACTAGAATCTGGTTATCACCATTTCCCCCAGGACAGAGGGGCTATAGAGTGTATGTATAGTTTTTTTAAAAAAATCAAGCACTCTCTCTCTGACCCAGTGACTATTCTAGCATTTTATACAAAGTGGAACAGCTTCAAAAGGAGAAATGGAGAAAGCCCTCCCCTGCTTAGAATAGCCAATATCCTGGTGGTTAGGACACTCCCCTGGGAAACAGGGAGACCTGGATTCAAGTCCCTTCTCCAGAGTGGGAATCTGAACCTAGGTAACTAATGTCCCAGGAAAATGCCCTAATCACTGGGCTATTGGATATAAGAGTGGTGGCAAGAGCATCCTCATCTTGGTTTCGTGAATCTAGTCCCTTAATTAGTGAGATTAAAGTGCCTGAAACAAAATGGTCCATTCAACCTGAAACAAAAATCTCCCCACTTCTTTGATTTGTTAAAAAATGGTGGTTTTAGGTCAACCTGAACCAAATTATATTGGGTTTTTCTCTGGAACTGCCAGTGATCTGAAAAAAATCACTTATTCACACAACTCTGCTGGCAACTCCCTCTTTGTCTATAGAGGGAGAACTCCCAGTGGGTGAGGGGACAAGGGAAAACAGGCTGCAGAGGCAGCACTTCCCATGTACACTTTCCTCCAGCTGGAATCCATGGGCAGGCCACTCTCCACTTGTTTTATTTTTATATAGGACACCAAGAGCCAAAGAGATGTGACCATATCCAGTGGGTACAGTACTGGTGTGGGAATCTGGAGACCTGAGTTCCTGTTTCTGACTTTGCCACAGAACTGCTATGTGACCTTGGGCAAGTCACTTCACTACTTCCCCTCTGTTTCCCCTCTCATTCTTTGTCAGTCTTGTCTATTTATGCATCCGACGAAGTGGGTATTCACCCATGAAAGCTCATGCTTCAACACGTCTGTTAATCTATAAGGTGCCACAGGACTCTTTGCTGCTTCTATTTAGATTGTAAGTTCTTTGGGGGCAGGGACTCTTACTCTGTGTTGCTATAGCATCTAGCATAGTGGGATCCTGCCCATGATTAGGTCTTATAGACATTACTGTAATAATACTAATAGAAAAATTAATCCAATCAAGTCAAAACCAGCAGAATGGATGTTAGGGGACCTCACTGTAAATCATGTACAAAACTCTATTCAGAAATATGCTGGGTTTATTAGTATTTTATACCAGCCAAAAAGTATGATAAGTGCTTCCCAGCAGACATAGAAAAAACAGTCCCTGCCCTAAAGAGCTTGAAGTGTAATTTACAAGTAAAGGTGAGACACAGGAGGGGGGGAGGGGGTAGGTTGACAGATACAACAATAAGAGATTGTGAATGTTCAGTCTAGACATACACATGTTTTGGTGGTTTTGCAATTTTTAGGGCTTGAATTTATACCTTAACAAAGAAAGAGAAACCACAGAATGGTGAAAAATTTGGATTAATTTCTTGTGAGCATTGTGGAAGACATTTCTGTGATAGTATTATAAGCATTTTGAGTGCAGCAAAACCTGGTTCTTATGCTGTCAACAGCATCAAAATAGAAGTTACACTGCACGTAAGTGAGTGGTTCTGCAGAAGAGATAATACAGCCTGGAGCTGTTTCTCTTCCTGATTAATCTGCACAGAAGTGGTGCAAGGGGAGGGGAAGTGAAGGGGTGCAATGCTGATAATCTTCTAATCCAAATCCACTTCCTGGCCCCTGCCAACTCACCCCTCCTCCCACTCCCTTCTTGATACAGTCCCCACCCTGAAGCAACTCTTCAAGGGGTCCCATGGTTGAAAGGATGGTGACACAGAAGTGGCTGGCCCTCTTCTTTCATGGAAGATGTTCTGCTTGTGGAGGCACTATCTGGAGCATTATTCACTGAGCATTGTTAAAAGTGAATTTCTGACTTTTGCAAATCTAAATGCTGCATATGCTGCATTTACTTAATTCTTTGAAATCAGTTCTAGGATATTATAAAGGCAAAGGGGGAAAGTTTGCTGATCAATATATCTAACTTGTCAAATAAAAGCATCTCTGAATGGGGGATCCTGGGACTACACATTCAAACGATTACAGCACAGTGCAGAGGAAGCACACACTTCCTTCAGGCACTGATGGAATCATCATACCATTCTTGCTGGGCTCTCTCTCATGGCATTTTTAAGGCAGGTAAAGGTATTTAAGAGGTTAGGAAGGGGAGAAATGACTAGCTGAAGCAGGTATGTTCCTGAGACTAAAATCAGTGTACACTGTAAAAGGTCAGGAAAATGATATATTGTGAACAATCTATATCATGTATTTCATTAGACTTTCACAAAACATGATTAAACTTAGCTATGTATTATTCAATGGACAGGACTACAGACTGACTAAACTTCAAGTTTTAAAAATCAGGGTTGGGGGGTTAAGGCAGAAAAAAAAGCCAGATATTTAAAAAAAGCACAAAACCAGCATTCTTCTTCACTTGCTTAAACCAAAAAATGGAAGAACAGATTTCATTTAAAATTTTCAAGGAAAAGGCTGAGGCTAAACAAGAGACAACATAGCCCAAAGAAATACTTTGAAATTATTCATGCCTGAAAAGCAACATTCAGAATGAAGTGTCCTTCTCAGTATTCACTACTAAGGTGCTCGTGCAAAACTATAAAACCAGCTAAGGCTCATGGAAGCTCCTGTACTTTATTTTTTTGGTTAATCCAAGAAAAGATATGACATACTGAATATAAAATGGATTTATCCTTTACTAAAATCAAGGAGAGACCCTATGACATGCAATCAATCTACTATAAACAGAACTCAGAAGAGAAATGAATCTTGAGTGCCTAGAATACATTATGCAAAGGACTGCTTTAAATTTGGTGCTAGACTGTGGGAATCCCAAGTTTCCAATTAACTCTCATTTTGTTGCCTCAACTAAGCAGGAAATTCATATTAAAAAAAGTAAGTGTGAATCTTTCTGTGTATGCATAGGAGTATTTCCCCCGTATTTCTGGCAATTGTATAACAAAACTGGTCGACAAGGCCCAATTGTATTTTCAATAAATTTTCTCAGAAGTTATCAGCACCTTGGAGAGAGACAGAGAAAATGAGCAAAGCAGAGAGAGGGAGAAAACAGCACAGGAGGATGGACAGGATGGAAGAAGCCAGGGCTAGGCAAAAGACTGGAGAGAGTAGGAAAAACCAGAAGAAAAGTGGGAGAGAGAGAGAGAATGAAAATATAACAGAGAATAGGGAAGAAGAAAACTTTTAAGAATGTTACTGTCTTGGTTTTTATTTGTTCCTTTCCTTTGTTTATAGTGAGCCTTGAATGGGGACCTCAGATACGAGAGAATAATTTTATTCTTTTCAAGGCAGCTTTATAACATTTATTATTAGTTTTACAACACAATAGTTATCCAGCACACTACTAAAATAATGGATGCAGGGACCTTTCTTTAATTTAAGTGGCATTTGAGAGAAATACAGGAGAAAAGACTTAAGCTTAGCACCTCACAGCTGATCCCAAACCTAATTCTTCCAGGACCTGACCCTGCCTTCGATGGAAGTTGAAGACATTTATGTGATAAGGCCCTTGTTTACCAGCACTAGGTAATTTAATTCTAACCAGTTAGCTGTCTGCATATTGTACTGATGCCTACGTATCTGGAGTATATAAGAACAGAGTAATATCCAAATAAGCCCTGTTTACTGAATCTATATAACACACAAAGCTTAGCTATTTACAGCGTGACTCTGGTTGGGTCCTGCTGGCTTCTGAACATAAAACACAGAAAGCACCACTAGATGGCTCGCAAACTATTTAAAGGGATACTACCCTATTCTTGTACACTACTGTATTTAACTTGCATTAAGAAATAGAACCAGAAACAGATCAAACTGTCTAACTTGGAATGCATCTCATTATACCACATGGAATCAAACAAACAATACATACGAATTATTTTTTCTTTAAAAATAAATGTATGATATTCACTTATCAAAACATCAGAAGATGAATTAATTTGTGAAACAAATCAATCTGAAAGGAAGACAAATTAGAGGGATTTTAAGGTGTCCTTGAAGGACCCCTATTGTCTATTTCCTTCCCCTGTTTAGGTCCTGTTCCATGCTAACCCTTCTCCCAACAAAACAATGCTGAATGTAGTTGATTCTGGAAGGCATCAATGCTGCACCAAGTGTCAGTTATAGGAATTCACTCAAGAGCTACGCAAAAGGCCCCTATGAGTCTCAAGGAATCGGAGCATAACAGAATGCTACCAGAACTCCATTGTAGCCAAAGGAAAAGTTAATTTTAAAGGTGAATGACAAATCAGTTACAAAATGCAATTCCTTCTGTTGACTGGCACAATATATGCTGAATTCTCCCAATATCCAGACTAAAAAGAGCATTCATTTGTTTAATTTTTAATTGCCAGGTACTGCTTGTCCATCCTCATTCTAATCTTCTTAGAGCTTCTACTCTAATGTGACATGCCAGCAAGCACTATACTGGTGGAATCACATCAGCTGCAAGAGTTCTTTGGAGCAGGGTGCTGCTGATGGCTTTAAGCAAGTGCTGGGCTGTTTTCAAAAACACTCTTTATTATCTGCATTTTTTATTTTACAACAAGATACAAGGTAAGGGGGCAAAAGACGTATCTGGCTTTAAGACTAAGCTTGATAAGTTTATGGAAGGGATGATATGATGAGATAGTTTAATATGGGCAATTGATTTTGGATTATCAGCAGATAAGTCTGCTCAATGGTCTGTCATGGGATGTTGGATGGGATGGGATGGGATCTGAGTTACTGCAAAGAATTCTTTCCTTAGTGCTGGCTGGTGAGTCTTGCCCACATGCTCAGGGTTTAGCTGATCGCCATATTTGGGGTCGGGAAGGAATTTTCCTCCAGGGCAGATTGGCAGAGGCCCTGGAGGTTTTTCGCCTTCCTCTGCAGCGTGGGGCACAGGTTGCTTGCTGGTGGAATCTGTGCAGCTTGAGGTCTTCAAACCACAATTTGAAGACTTCAATAACTTGGACATAGGTTAGGGGTTGTTATAGAAGTGGATGGGTAGGATTCTGTGGCCTGCTTTGTGCAGGTGGTCAGACTAGATGATCATATTGGTCCCTTCTGACCTATGAGTCTATGAGTCTATGAATGGCAAAGAAAAAAGTTATGCACTTTAGTTCTTCTTTATGTTGTGTAAAACATCCTAAGCAATGAAAAAATCATTCTTTTAATATTATTTTTGGTAGGTAAATAATCTAATTTTAACAAGGGATCCTGTTTTATCTTGGGGCTAATTTTAAGTGTCTGCACCAAAATTAAGTGTGTAGGTTAATGTCCCTCTAACTGGATCTTAATGACATAGACTCCATTTTTTTTGCATTTAGATCAATGCATTCCTTAACAAATCAATAAACAATTCAGATCCCTAGGGCATAAACTATTAGACCAAAATCTAGTTGGCTACCAGAGAGGGAAACTTGAGTTTTCAATCTGATAGTAGAACTGGATGCCTTCCAACAATTAATGCACAAATCTACTCCAAAATCATATTGGTGATAAGACTTCATAAACTGCTAGGGTGATATCATTCATTCATGAGAGTATGTGTTCTCCCATTCTCATTTACTTTATACCAGCTGTGTATTTTAGCTGATACAAATGAAATCTATCCTACGCTGCCATCTCAATAGTCCATCAGCTTGAGTAATAATTACATGTTGTTTTATCAAGTACCAGATGATTATTATTAATTATTCATAGCACATCCCAGAATGTGGCACACAGACTATTAAAAAAAAGGACACAGCGCCTCTTCCCCTGAAGAAATTACAATCTAAATGGAGATATGACAAAATGAAGGAATACAAAACAGGGGTAGGAAATAGGGTTATAAATATAAAATTGGGCTAGCTCAGAGGTATAGCACATATGGTTTTGTTTTAGGATTAATGTGAATAATGGGGATGGGCGAACTTTACATTGAGAAAGGGATAAAGTACAGAGTAGGGAGGAGGTGGTGAGAGCTGGAAGAGGATTGGGAACCTGGCTCAAAGAGAAAACTAGGGTAACAAACAGGTGGCATTGCAAACATGAAATGACAAATTCTGCTTGAAGAAATATGTCTTCTGTGAAGAATGGAAGCCAGTAAAGGCAGGTCTGCTGGGGAATGTGTGTGCATGAAGGGATGGGTAGTGGGTAACAAGTTTGTCCTGGTTGGAGACAGTGGCCTATATTCATTCAGGGTGCCAAGGCTTCTGTTCCACAGCAGCGGCAGCTGAAAGAGGCTGACATGAATGCCAGAGTCCAAAATGGGAAGACCAAAATATCCTACTATGAAGGAGGACTGGGTTTGGAGATACAGGGACCCTGATGGTTTCCAAGAGAGTGGTTGGTTAAGTTTCTGGTGCTGGGTCCCCCAAGCTGGATGATGCTGGTGTCTGTGGGAAACTCAGAGATGGGTTGGCAGAATCAGTGAATGAAGCTTTATAATGTTAGGCAACTATTAAAACTCAAAGCCTCAGCTTAGAACCATGTCATCAACACACTAGAAGGAAGATGAAAAAAGAAAGGAAGATCAGAGAATTTCAGTCCAGGAAGAGAAAAATTACTGATTAATCTTTTTCAGAATGATAAATATTTGAGACAAGGCCTGCTTCCCACAATAATTGGTGATTATTCTAACCCTTTTCCGTACTGGTTTAGAATAAAGTTAAACACAAATAATCATATATCCTTTTGTTTAATTCATTCATTCATGCATTCATTCATTCTCAGACATTTCATCTAACAGATGAACCTGAGGGAGCACTGATAACATGGTCAGTTTCGGAGTCATACAAAGCTCAAGACAACAGATTCCAGTCGCAGGAAAAAGACAAGACTAAAGGGAAAAGCAGGAAGAAATTTGATATATATTATGTAGTTTTAAAAGACAATCAAGCACGAGATTAAAGCCTGAGGCATTCACTTGTAGGAAAAAAACAGATGGTACGTTGTGCACCCCATTTTTCTCCATGAGAATCTAGTTAATTCATTATGTATAGAGCTCCACCCTATAAGTCTGAAGTGTGCACCACAGGCTTTTTAAATGCATGCTACAGATGTGAAAGGAGACAGACAACAACAATAAAATAACAGAGTAGGGAGTTTGGAGATGTGTTAGATTCTTCCGTTGAGCAGCTAAAAAGTTTTCTACAGCACTTCACTTTTAGGATTTTGCACTTCTGATATAAATAAGTTAGACAAATAAAAAGTGAAATAACAGCAAACTTTCTTCAGAACAGAGGTAAAATTAGGTCTCAGATGTGTGACATTGCACGTCATGAGACACTGGTGAGAGGTAGGACTGGAAGGCACTGCCATTTATCTGTTTGGGATCTGGATTTTTGCTTTATGAAGTGCGGCATCAAACCCATCTGTTCCATTGTGTTCAAGCTCTCTGGTTTAAATCTTTGCCCCGCTGAAGTCAATGGGAGTTTTACCAGTGAATTAAAAGGAAGCTGGGATTTCACCCTTTGTTCCTGTGTAGGCCGCAGGTTTTATTTTGTGACCAATCCTGCACTGGCAGAAACGGAACTAGATAAGATATTCCTCCCCCCCCCCACCCACACACACTTTCTGATGAATTCCGATCTATTATGTTGTAATCCATATAGGTTTTAGAGTGCTCTGATCACCACAGTGTACGAGTTCCTTCCAGTAGCGTTAAACAACATGATTAACATCAGGCATGTATGGTTCATTCTTTGTCTTATCCTTTCCCCAAATAGAGAATGGAGTATGTTGTGTAGTGTTTTATTTCAATAAGTTTCTTCTTTAGTTTTTAATATATACACATTCCAATAAGTTTCTTCTTTAGTTTTTAATATATACACATTCCAATGTGTTTATATTAGAGAAGTCAGGTAGAAAAAGTGATCCTTGCACGTGGAGCAGAAGGAGGCAAGTTTTGTGATGGTCCTTAGTTCCTGTGGGAGCTCAGGACCGGCCATTGCAAAAGTTCCATCTCCTCCACAAACAATCTTTACCTTTAAGACAGAAAGTTCTATTCTGCCTGAGGAGCAAAGTTGTTGACCATGAACCCCATCCTTGAGCTGTGGGAGATTTTTAGATATCCTGGACTCAGACCACTAAGCATTTTGAAGATAAGGAGATCTTGAACTTGACTCAATCTTGCATCAGTCTTCATTAAAAAAGTTGAGTGAGCAGATATTTAACACAATTAATACTAACAACAAGGGAGAAGGAACACAAACCAAAATAGAGAAATAACAGACGAGAGAATATTTAAGTAAGTTAGATATATTCAAGTTGGCAGGGCCTGATGAAATTCTCCCTAAGGTCCTTAAGAAACTAGCTGAAGCATTTATCTTTGAAAACTCATTGAGGACAGGAGAGGTCTGAGAAGACTAGAGAATGGCAAATATTTTTTTAAAAAGGGAACAAAGGAACCCAGGGAATTACAGATCAGTCAGCCCACATGACATTCTCATAAGATAAGGACCAATACATGGAACTTGATTTGATCTGTACTGGCCATTTGTTAGCTGGAATATAAAGTGTTTTGACATATAAAACTCTAAATAGTTTAGGACCAGCCTACTTGAAAAGACTTTCTTTCTCCCCATGACATATTGCTACAATTGCAGTCTGCAGAAGCACCTGAGTTGGAGTCCCCTTAACATAAGAGGGTAGTACATTCTTTGTGAAGAACTTGGCTGTAGAGCAGGCTTCTGATCTTGCTCACAGATCATCTGAGATTCCAGAACACACTGCAATGTATATCGTTTTGCCCAGATGCCTGAAGAAGGCAGGGCTTAATGTATATGGGGTAAAGACTGTATATGGCAGGGGTCAGCAACCTCTGGCACACAGCTCACCAGGGTAAGCACATCCCTTGGCCCGCGCCACTTCCTGCAGCCTCCATTGGCCTGGGACGGCAAACCGCGGCCAGTGGGAGCCATAATCGGCCAAACCTGCTGACATGGCAGGTAAACAAACTGGCTTGGCCCACCCGGGGGCTTACCCTGGTGAGCCACGTCCTAGAGGTTGCTGACTCCTGGTATATGGAATAAAGACACACCTGTTATGTGAGGGGTGGAGTTTTTCTGGAGTTTCTTGTGGAAGGAAGTCTGAAAGAAACATGACCAACTTTTTTTCTAAATATGATGTTTTGCTCAGTTTTGGGAATAATACTAGCTGCTCTATCATAGGTGAATTAAAGTAATGTACCATTGGATACAGCTGTTTAGGATGTAAAAAGGTGGACTGTTGAGTTTATAGTATGCTGCTAACCATTGTGTAATAGAAAAGTGTAAAAGCAGAATTGATCTCAGGGTTTTTTTAAATCATAGTTGTAGTCTATAAACGTTAGAATTTTGTTATAAAATAATCTGTTTTATGATATATTCATAATTTTGCAGTGTTATGTCACTACTGTTATTTTTTACATTTACTAAAAGGTGGCACTTCAGAGAGCGCAGGTAATGCCTTCCCCTGCGAGAGGGTGGGCAACATAAGTGGAAAGTCTGAGATAACTTTCTCTGCAGCCACTCCATGATCTGAAAATAAAGTGAGGGAGAATTCCTTTCCTAGCCTCCATGCATCTACCCGCTGTCAAGACTGGTTATGTGAGCTGTGTGCTAGGCACAGGCTTTGGGAACTAATGTAATACAAAATAAGGAGTTTGAAGAGATTTTCAAAAACCCACAGAAAAACTTTGTGCTTGAAATGGTATATGGATCAGTGCTCCTTTGCTCCTTAATATACATGTCCCCTCTTATCTGTCTTCACTTTCACAATGCAAACAGCTTCTAGTGCTTTTTCCCACTCCTTTATTACAACTAACAATGGCTGTTATAAACCAATGAAGTCAGTAGCAGGCAAAAACCTATTTTTACAGATGCTAGGACAAAAGTGTTAATTACCTTAAAAGAGTAACAATTATTTTTCTCCTGCTCTCCATTTAGCTTTTCATGGATATTAATTATAGTTTGTCAAAACTGTATCTTGGAAATACCTAATCTTCTGAAAGAGTTTTAAAATGAATCCTTGGTCTCCTATATCCTATAACAGGGTAGTAAAGTGCCTCCTCTTTTCTCCCTTATATAATTTAAAAACATAGAATCAATGGGATGTATTTAGGAAGATTTAGCACCCTTTTTCATATCTTCTTATACTGTGAGATGTAATTTTATATAGATATGTCTCTCTAAGAATGCAATTTTTGTGATCCGACTAAGGATTCGTAAATGATTCATATACATAGGTAAAGGAGCTGATCCTGATCCCATTTAAATCAATGGCAAAACTCCCATTTTACTAGAGGGCAAGAAGATTAGGTCCTGTGGTGTAGTTATTGTAACTACGGGCCATATGGCTCCCATGGCTTGCATGCTGAAACCTGCTTACTATAGCTTGTTACAAAACCTGCCTCCAAATCTTACATACTAAGACTTCCTACTTTGCATGCTGCCATACAACTTACAGTACAAAAATAGACTCATGGGGAAGATGTGAAAAACAGCTGCAGCTTCCAAGCAGGAGTGATCTGGCGAAACATGGGCAAAAACAGGGTAAAGTCAAAATTACTGTGTGTCCTGTCCAGATAATCAATATAAGTTACTACAGAAAACTGGCAGTAAACTATTGCTACTTGAGCAGTAATAATTTGCTATCAACAAAAATTCTTCTCTTCAATGTGGCAAAATATAACTGTTTCCATGGATGTGTATAAGGGTAAACTGCAAATGGTGAGGACTTCTGGGCTTCATATCAGACTGTAAGAGATGTAGAAACATTTCCACATGCCTTGGCCCCTGAGCTATATTTGCAATGGTGCTGGATACTACATTTCCCAACATAGAATCCACCTGTTTATTTTTACCTCTTTAACAGGTGTTTGTCTTTGTTCACAGTCTGTTACTACTACAACTGGGTGGCAGGATATGGATCAATGTAGAAAGTTAAGTTGGGGGGGGTGTCTTAGCACTTTCTGCTCCTTTTCACTATAAAACAGATCATATGGCTCTAAGTCTGTTTGGTATATTTGATTCAGGGGTTCACAAACTGTGGTACATGTACAATTAGTAGTGGGTGAGCTTGATGGCCCATCAGTTAACGTCACAACAATTTAAGACATTGGGACATGAATCAATGAAGATTGAGACCCACTGATGTAGATCAAAGCTGTCCAAACTGAGATATGTGGAACCCTTCCCACTGGTCCACAGAGAACCAGGCAGCCAGCTGATGTTGTTGGTTCTGCCCTCGTGTGTGCAGGTTCAGTACACAATGGCGTACATTGATAAGGCTACTCCATTAAATGTTTTGCCTTTTCCTCTCCAACCAAGAAATATTACCAGAGGGAGATGAAGAAGCCATAAGGAGCCAGACCACACCAGGAGCTGGACCAGCCACCAGAGGACCACAACTGCACTGAGATCTACACCCACCACAACTACATTAGGATTTACTCCCACAACCACCACTACGAGCATGGAACCCACTGATGCTGGACCAGGACCAGTTATCACCATTAACAGCAGTCAGAGATAGGAGAAGGCATAGAGGTGGACTGTGATTTGATCTGGTGGAACTGAAGGAATGTGAGAGTGGAAGAAAACCTGACCAGAAGGTAAGGGTCAGGAGAAAGAGCACCAAAGGGCAGGGAACCTGATTTGGAGGGAGGTGAGGAGAAGCAGCAGTGGTGGGTTTGGAGGAGGGTAAAATTTTAAGAGGAGAAAGGGGTAGGTGAATGAGGGAGAAGAGGGAAGGAAATAGGAGGCTAGAGCAGGAAACTGTAGGCAGGATGAGACTAGGGGCATGTCTGAAAGGGCAAGAGCTAGAAGAGAATAGGGTTTTGAGGGGGTGTTTGTGGAGCAGATCATGGTCAGAGGAGTACTCATTTTGACTTCCCCAGGGTGAAAGAAACTGATTTGCAAAGAATGGATTATGGGGTGGACTGTGATAGTGGGACAGTATGTAGAATTGAGTTAGTGGGAGGAAATTGATTGTGACTTTGGGAGGCTGATTAGATATGTTGGAGTAATGAGAACTCAATCTGAATGAGAAACTGAAATTGAATGTATATTGGTAGTTTCAGTTTGATTTGTCCATGGGAGTGAAGGAAATTATGTGGATGACTGAGAATTGTAGGAAGAATTGACTTTGAATGGGATGATGAGGAGAGTTGCTTTTGGCTATATGGGCAGCCAGTCCAAGCCCAGTGAGTCTCGGTCTAGTGTTGATAGAGAAGGCAGCCCACACTAAAAAATAAGCTTTAGAGCCCCCAGTGTAATTCATCTATATACTGTTGCACCTTGTCACATGAGTTTTGCGCCCCCCCCCCCCCTTTTAACGTTTTGGGGAAGAAAGGAGGCCATCTACTTGGTAACAGTTTCTTGTGGAGGTCTGGGGGATCATTTTAACTTTACAAATCTTTACTAAAAGGAGTTTAAAAATGTCACATTCTCTGGTGATTTCAGCCCTAGGAAACAGAGAAAAAGCTAACATGGGGCTTTTAAACATCAGTATTATGCATACAGTATACATGTAACTAGTTCACCTAAATGTATGTATCCAATTACAAGCACAGTGAATGTGTGCTTGCATGTTTAGCTAGCCTCACTCACAGCCCCAGCTACCCCTTTCTTTGCTCCCAGTTACACAGATAATTGCCAGTAATAGGCAGGAAATACAGATGTGTCTCATTGAAAATTTAGCTTATAGAACTTAGAAGAAGGAACATTATAGGAACATGCAATGGCTTACGAAGCACTAACTTTTTCATTCAGACCTGTACAATACACTATGTTGGTCAGGGAGAATGTATGTCCTGTGCTGCATTATATGCCCTCAGTTGACCCATGGATCTGCCAAAGTCTATGAGACCCTACCACAGGGAGGAAAATCTGGCCCCATTGAAATCTATGGGAACTTTCTCATGGACTTCAGTGGGGTGTGGATTTCACCTCAGGTTTCCAATAGTAAAACAATAGTGCTACATTCTACTCCATCAGACACCTGTCAAAATGGATAAATAAAATTCTTGTGTTACGTTTTATTAACACTAGTTTATTAGTAACATTGACATATATACAGGAGGTGAGAATAAATCTAATGGTTTCTTCTGGAGCTAAATTCTATGAATTTATGAACCTTTAACATATAATCAGAGTTATTTAAATATTGAGAAAGACATGGACATTCTCCATTGAAGATTATTTATGGAAGATGAGCAAATTTTACTTATTTTGTATAATATGAGATTGTTTCTCTTTTCCAGTAAAATCTGGAAGATTGCTGAAAACTAGACAACAGGCAGAAATGAACAGTAGCATCTTTGCTACAGGAAATAAGCTATCTAACTGGGTTTCCACATTCTTTAGATTGCAAATTTAATCAGGTGGTTGTTCAATTGGAGAGCTCCTTTTCACAACAAGGTGATGTACAACAGGGTTTCCATCTGTTCAGAGAGGAGTAGAGCAGTTTTAATTTGGGTCAAAGCTGCTGTATTTAGCTTGAAAATGGAAACAAGTGGAAATGCATTGCCACTACAGCAAAACATACTATTTTCCACTACACAGTAGAATAAATAACCCTGTGCCCCTTCCCAGAGCCAGCATCCCATAGCCCCTCTTACACTCCAAGCTCTTACCCCAGCTCTAACCCCCTCTCAGAGCCAGCACCCTGTACTTCTTCCTGTACCCCAATGCCCTGCCCGAGCCCTGACCCCCCTCCAAGAGCCATCACCCCATACCTCCTTTGGTACCCAACACTGTGCCCCAGCCCGGAGCCCTCTCTTGCACCCAAACTCCCTCCTAGAGCCCACACCCCCTCCTGCACCCCAATGCCCTGTCACAGCCCCGACACCCCTCCCAGAACCAGCACCCCGCATCCCCTCCTGTACTCCAACACTCTGCCCCAGCCCACATCCCCCTCCTGCACCCAAACTTCCTCCTAGAGCCTGCAGCCCCTCCTGCACCCCAAAACTCTGCCCCATCCCAGAATCCCATCCTGCACCCAAACTCCCTCCCAGAGCCTGCAACCTTCTCCGTCTCCTGCACCCCAACCCCCTGCGCCAGGCTCAGCCCAGAGCCCCCTTCCACACTGCGACCCCCTCCGCCACAGCCCAGAGCCTGCACCCCCTCCTGAACTCCAACCCCCTAACCCAGCTTGGTGAAAGTGAGTGAGGGTGGGGGAAAGTGAGCAACAGAGAGAGGGGAGGATGGAGTGAGTGGGGTGGGGCTTTGGGGAAAGGGTGGGGTAGATCCTGGGTTGCCCTTAAATTCAAAAAGTGATCTAGGGCATAAAAAGATTGGAGACCACTGTACTAGGGAGACTGGAAGGCTGTTATGTGTGTGATTTCAGAGAAACAATTGTCTCTTCATAATTAAGATTGATACCAATAATGTAATCAGGTCCCCTCTCACAGGGTGACTGGCCCTTTTAAGAAGGAATGGATCCAGCTCACCTTAGATTCATTAACAGCCTTTCACTGGGCCTGACAGAGGGTAACTGGTCTCTATAAAGAGCCAGCTGGTAGAGAAACAGAGGAGAAACAGGAAGTAGTGACAGACATCTGCAAAAAAGCAAGATGAAGTCACAGTTCAGGGCAACTGCATGTGTTTTCCCCCTCTGTGGTCCAGCAAGGGCACCCACATGTAGGCTTCCAGATCTCCAGTAGTTACTTCTCTTGGATATAACAAGTATGGAATATTAGCTCTGTGCAAACTGGCAATAATTCAGTTTCTCTACTTTCTGTGTGTACATAGAATATCAACTCCCTTAAGTCAACACATAAATGTGTAAAATCATCATTAGCGAGAATACAAAAAAAAAATCAAATATTTCTGTACAATAGGTAGCTTAATTACCTCTGCTTTCCCCAGTTTTTCAATCTATTTTAAGATCTTCTTTCATAGGAAGGGATTCTGCCATATAATATATTCTCCCCTATTCTCAAAAGAAATAAAATTGATAATACCTTTTTCTAAGTAACAAATGAAATCAATGTGACAAGATGTTAAACTTTCCACACTTCATTTATTTTTTCCAATACTTTGTGAATATTTGCGTTCATACAGTTTTACACATATAGATAGTAAGCTGATGTCACTTGTTCTTAATATATAAAATATCTATAAATTCACCAATTAGTACTTCAAACATTTATATTTTGTTAGATGCAATTATTATGCATTTAGCTTTAAATCATTTAAATAGATTCTGCTGCATTAGTTCTCCAAAGGAATTTCCAAAGTGTTCAATTACTTCCCTAAATGTTGGCTTTCTTCCAAACCAAGAGAGACTGTTTCCCACTCTTTGCACTCTTGTTCATACTCTCTGCAACCACTTGTTCCAACGATCATGAAAAGAGTTTTTCTTTCATGACTGCTTCAACAGTGAGCACTCCTCTTGTTAAAAAAAAATGAAGATTTTCCTAACAAAAATTAAACTAACATCTTCATTATACTGCTTATTTTGTTGAGTGAAGAACCTTCAAAGAAAGAAAGATTGTCTAAGGACCCTGTTCAAAGGAGGTACTGCTTTCTTGGGACCACAAAAAAAAAGTTTCAGCTACTGACAAGCAGGAGCAGTGTAACAGAACACAATGGAATGCAATTAAATGTGCCTCAGATTTTCAGAACTGAAAGTCAGAGCGATCAGTTACAGTCTTCAGCACTGACCCTTTATGGGAAAGGAAATAATGAAGCAAAAATATCAAATAAGAAAAGGAGACAGGTCAATCTGGTCATGTGGCATTTCCTCTTCTTAACCTTCACTAGTAAAGATTATTAAAAACTGATGTACAGAGATAAAAAACAGGGATTAAAATACTATAACTTAAAAAGGCCATTTAATATGCACTGGCTTGGTTCCTTCTGATAGGAGTACTAGCAAGACTAAAACCTTTACAAAAAATTACAAAACCAGATAAAATATTATGTGTGTGTACACACACACACACACACCTTTACAATGACTGACTTACACTATTCACACTCTAAACATTACATTTGAGGTTCAAGTTATGTGGCTGTTTATTTAAGAGTAATGTGAACAATTTCCTATCTGATGTATTTGGCTTGAAAAACAACTAAAAGGAATTATTTTTATTATGTATTATTTGTTTAACCCTGACAATGTGGTCAGTCCTGCTCAAGGCATCTACAGGGACACTCGTGGTTGTAAGAGGTTTGAAGAACAAAAGTCTGATGGAGCCAAACATAATCCCTTTTATTAGATTCCCCCTCTGCCCCTTTCATTCGTTTACTCATTCCAGGATTCTGCAGGCATTCATAACCAGAATACAAGAACCTCCTTTGTTGGTGACTTCCCTATTCACCAAGTAATTGTGCTTTGACTACAGGTTTTCCTAAATTTAAGCAGTCAGGTTCTATATGTGTTATTTAAGAGAAACAGTTGTTTCTCCATAATTAAGATTGATACCAATAAATTAATCACAATCCTATTTTAATTCCACTTGCTTTAACTTTTAATTTAGTTTTTGTCATCTGCCTCACAAGGAGGATTCCCTTCCCAGAAAGTTTGAAAGTAACGGAGTAAGGCATTTGTCAAATCTGAAATCTAACACTTGGAATGTAATACCGCAAAAAAATGGTTTGACCTAGAAACCAAAGGTTTGGTAAATTTCCTTAGCAAGGACTGACGTTTTTGGCTACATTCATATGTTCACTGGATTAATTCTGGAGTTACCTGATACGGTTTCTTCAAACATCAAACACATGAGACTTACTAGCTCAGCTGTAACAGAGAAAATCAGTCCATGTAACCTGTGGAATTTAAGTTTCACAACACCAGAGAGACAATGAAACCAACAACTTCACTGGTCCTGCAAAGTTTATAAACTCCATAGGAGCCCTGGTCCTGGCAGGTCTCTCCAGCCCAGCCGTGGTGGACCTTTCTGTGCATGTAAGGGTTTATATGCTCTGCAGATCCAGAGAGACATCCATGATGAACAACATGTGGAATATTAAAGGTCAGTGTGAGGAGACTGTGCTGGGACACTGCCGTAACCCTTCTCCAAGACCGGCGCTAGAGTTTTTCGCGCCCTAGGCGCACAGCCATTTCGCTGCCCCGCACGCCGCTCCCGCAGCTCCGGTGGAACTGCCGCAGCCATTTCTGCGGAGGGTCCGTTGGTCCACGGCTCCGGTGGAGCTGCCACAGCCGTGCCTGCGGGAGGTCCACCGGAGCTGCGGGAGCAGCGGACCGTCCGCAGGAATGCCTGCGGCAGGTCCACCGGAGCCCCCTCCCCCCCCCCCCCCCAGCAAAATGCCGCCCCCAAAAAATCCTGGCGCCCTAGGCGATAGCCTAGTTTGCCTCAATGGAAGCGCCAGCCCTGCCCTTCTCACCACTCACTTGTTTACTTGCAGAAGAACTATGCTATTTGTAAGATAAAAGGCATGTAACTTTTCTCAGATGTGTATATGTTTAGGATATATCAAGGAAGGGAGTACATGGCCTACATATTCAGAGTAAAGAAAAAGTTGATCTCTGGCCTTTTTGTAGAGTGTAGTGTCTCTCCATTATTTCTCTGTGTTCATGTATATTTGCAACTTCTCCATATTTACTATCATCTGAGATTTTAGGAGAGAGATTAACATGTTCTTTACTCCCTCGTCCTGATAATTAAAATCTGATTCTCTTCTGAACTATAACTCAGTAAAATCACACTAAATTACTCATAGGTCTGTTCCTTTTGTATATTAAAACTCATATCTGATCTATTTGACTGTCAAAAAAGGGTTTTTACTGCTTTTTGCAGAGTCACAGCAGCTAATTCTGAGTGAGCTGGATTCTTTTCTTACTGTACATCATCATCAGAAAAATAGCTTACTATGTTAAACTCTAAATGTATGGAAAGCAACAGGTGCATAAAAATGTTACTGAAGGCACCATTTCAAAATGTTGGGGTTGCACAAGTGTAAATAGGGCCTAATTCAGAATACAAAATCTTAATTACTAGCAATAATACATTAGAAGGAAAGAACCCAGATGTCATACGGATCTCATGGGGAGCTTGCACTGGCAGTTAGATAAACATTTGGGCATATTTGATCCTGACACCATTAAGAGAAAGTGAAAACAGAACCCCATGATGTTATTTTACAGAACTGCTTTTCGGAGTAAAGTCACAATTTAAATAAGATCAGAAAAACAGATTGTTGCAACACCTCCCTCGACATCTGTCCGCAGTTCAGTACATTACCATTTTTCATCAACCTTTACGGACAGCCTCTTAGCTAGTTTCCAATCCTAATAACAGCCTCTCTGCCGAAGCTGATTTAAATTAATTTTCACTTAAGTTTTTTAATTTAAACTATTTTTTCAATTAACATTTAGAGTCATGCTGCATCAAATGTTTTACTAAAATCTAATGTATTAACTCTGTCACAATCGCTTTATCCAATAAGTTTAAAGCAAATAAATAATTAGATTTGTCTGGAAAGTTATGTTCTTTATAAGCTGTACTGAAGCGAGTGCCCTCCCTCCAGGCCCAAGAGGGAGGAACCATTATACTTCACCTGGTGGGCACAGTCAAACCTGCTCAGTCCCCACCTCTTGCAGGAAACAGAGGGGCAGAGCAGGAAGTATAAAGAAGGGCCCTATAGCTCAATGGCGGGTAGACCAGGGAAGGAAGTGGATGCCTCTCACATAGAGCTGAGCCCTCTACAAGGTCCAGGATCAGCTGCAAGGCAGACCAGCACCACTGGCAAAGGTGTTCTATGCTTCAGACTTTTTGGATCATTAATTTCATCTCCTGTCCCTACTACTTAATAAACATTTATGCAAGCCCTTCTTATACCTCTCAATCTCTTTTGTAAGCATTACATCATTTCCCTTTTTCCTGCCCATATTTGTTTCACTGAAAATCTTACTCGATTCCAAATATTATGGTTTGGTGGTCTCTCACCTTTTTCATTCGCAGTTCAGGTTTCCTTTTATCCTCATGACTCTGTGCAGCTCATCATGATGCCAAATTGCCTGATTGTTAAAATTAACTATAATGCCTTGGAACTTTTTGAATTTGAAGTTACTGCTACCACAGTTGTGATTTAATAACTGATCTGAACCTTTAATAATAAAAAGGACAGGTTCTCTTATACAGCAGGCCCTAACACATTAAATAAATTCCTACTCATTTTAAAAAGTGGAGGGACAACCAGGACAAGGTTACACTGAAATGGTGCCTTCTGAATTATGATTGCCGTTGTAAGCAAAATCAGAACAGATATGTACATACTCAAAAGCTACATTACAAAATTAAGGGTCCAACTTAAACTAAGAAATTATGGGAAATGCAGTCACATATTAAATGGATCCTTAGCCTGTGCAAATAATGTCCAGGTAAAGGCAAGAGAAAAAAAAAAATCTTCCTCCCTTGCATCCTTTCAACAGGTTGGGTGAACTAAGAAGGAAGGTTGGTTCAGTCCATG
Source organism: Chelonoidis abingdonii (assembly GCF_003597395.2). Classification (NCBI taxonomy): domain Eukaryota; kingdom Metazoa; phylum Chordata; order Testudines; family Testudinidae; genus Chelonoidis; species Chelonoidis abingdonii. Next base: position 76,010,859 of record NC_133771.1, on the reverse strand, counting down.
TCCCCCTATACTAGCCAATAGAGCTTACTGACTGTGGAAGGCAGCGTATTTATGCCTTTGGGAGAGTGAAGTATATACGCACACTCCACCCACCTCCACACTTGAAAGCTGTGTGAGAAACTGACTTGAATGGATCTACTCACATGAGTAAGAATTACGTGTGTTAGGAAGGGACTGAAGAATTGGACTCTTCATTAGTACTGTTTTATTTTCACCAGTATCAGACAAGACCATATGCCAGATCTGGAGCTACACTGATGTACACCAGCAGGGGATCTGTCCCATTACGTACAATGCCCCAAAATACTTTTTAAATTACATTTTTTGTGGCAATAATGTAACAAAAAATCTTAAAGCACAAAGATTTTTGCACCATCTTCTGAAATATATGCTGACCTGATTTTAGTGGTATTTTGTAAAATTGCACTATTAATGTGAATATATGTCAAGAATCAAACCCAATGTGATTTGCAGAACAGTTATAAATCCTAAAAGAAAAAAAACTAGCTTATGATTCAATGACCAAACAGTCTTAACCATAACCATGCCCACTGATGTAATTAGCATTAAAGACCTATTTCCAGTCAAGCAAAAATTCAAATTATTTACAGTAAATAAATTTGTTTACAATCAAATCCAGTTTCAAACAGCATCCTTATATGTCTACACAAAGAGGAAGTATCTTTCTGATCTAATGAATTTGCATATACTGAGTTTTGTATCTTGCTTCATTCATTAAAACAGTCATTACAGGGAGTCCTCGGATTTATGACACAATTCGTTCCTCAGAATTGCGTTGTAAGTCAAAACCACTTTTCCCATACAAATCAATGGTATAAAGGCAGGATTGGTTCCTGAACCAAGGCTTGATACACTATTCTCACCACAGTAACACAGATTTTTGTACTAAATGAATTGTAGATGACTAATGTAGCAACATCAATGTATTATTTGGTAAACAGCATTCAAACATAAAATAACATATGCTTCGACTTTCCAGAACTTTTTGAAGGACTCTTGTCTGGAAGCTTCTCTGAAGTCTGGGCTGCAGATTTCTTTGGAGTCTTCTCTGCAATCTTGCTTGTAAATAACTTAATGGTCGTGTTATAATGAATGGACCTGGAAGCGGGTCCCTTGCAGCCGCTTGTCCGATTGACTTCCAACGCTAGGATAGCTTGTTGCCAGACAGCTTTGCCGCTTGTTTTTGATTGGCTTAGCCCAGGGCCAGAAGCCAATCAGAAAGCTTGAACAGTGAAATCAGTGATTGGCTGAGGCTCAGCATGTGATGTGTGCAGTTTTCCCTGCCAGCTTGTGCCCTAAAAGCAAAACAGATGTCCTAGGGCTGAAATGGGCAGTCAATTGAAAAGTGTTGCAAGTCTGAAGACTCCCTGTATTTGCATGTAATTATGAACAAGAGTTGCCAAGTTCTAGAATCTACAGGCAATTGTTCTGTGGCCAAAATACACTGAAGGCAAATCATCAGATCAAACACTACTGTTAAATTCCATTGAACAATATATAAAATACATGACAACAAATCACTGTGAAATATTCTGGATATGACAGTGGTTATTCATTTTGCTTTGCTTCTGAAAAATGTATTTTCCTCATAAGTTGAGATAAGCAGTGGCTTTAACCCACAGGCTTGAGTAGTGAATAGTGCCTCAGGCAGACAGGGTTTCTGTACAGCAAGAAATGCATAGGTGCGGTTACTCCCTTCAAAAGTGAACAATGTATGATTTCACTCCCTAATCCTGCAAGTGTTGGTCCTCTGGCAAGTTGGGGTGGAAAGAGCTGGTCGAAAGTCTTGTGTTGGAGGTATTCATTGGGAGGCTACTGCCTGTGTTCTGGGTTTGCAAATCTCCCTAGACAGAAGAATATTTAATGGAAGTTACAGGGATGATGTGTACTGCCTTCAAAAATCAGTTGACAATGTCCAGTAAAAAATTACTTAGACATGGAACAAGTTTTATTTTGACTAGACTATTTTATCTTCTTGGACATGCTTCCCTCCCATCTATGATAAATGTATTTGGGTTTTCTGTGAAATGTGTGTCAGTCTTTTAACTTTTATTTTTTTTAAGATCCATTAGAAAAAAAATTTAATCCAAGAACTATGGCTGACTTCAAACAAGATATTTTTTTTCCATCAAGGAGCATATAAAAAAAATCAAATGGAGTCCCAATTTTTAATTATAATCTAAAAATCAAATAATCTGGACAAAACATAGGTACATCAAAGGTTTAAAATACAAAATGGAAACCAGTCCTCAGATTTTATATAATCATGAAATCATTGGTCCTTACATATTTTCATTTTGCAATTAAGAAAGTTGAACAGGTACAAAACAAAAAATATTCATGATTAAAATTATTTGCACTATCCTCAATAAATTAATTAAAAGGATCTTGATCTAGTTTTCAAGGGCTTAGCTGCTAGTCACTTTGCTGATATAAAAAGGGTTAATATTTTAAAACTATTGTATCTTTGCAATTAGAATAGAGCTTTTGTTTATGGGTGAGATACTTAATAGACAAATAGACAGTTCCCGCAGTCACTAATGCTTAGAACTATAAAAACAGCCAAAACACAAGAGATAATATCAGAAACAGTAATTTAGGAATATTATATTTTATGGATTAAAACCAAAATGAGCACAATAAACATGAAACAATGTGAGAAATATTAATCAGTGCCTTGTCTTCATAGGTGAAACCTAAACAGAGTCTTTCTTGTTTTCAGCTGAAGTGAGAAACCACTATGTAAGAAAAGGTACTAAACAATGCCAACTCTGTCCCTTCGGAAGGCTAAAAATGAATGCTGGCAATACACAACTACCAACTTGCCCAATTTCCAAGTAAAAGCAATAGTCACAGAAAATAATATTCCAAAAAACAGGTTTCCAATGGGTGACCTGTGGCCACATGCAAACCTCCAACTCTTCAGAGCACTGATATAATATTCAGAACTGTGGCAGAAACTTTTACATTTCGCAAAACAGCTGATTCCTAAGGTAACAGCTGAACATGCAGTAACTCACACTCATTTGCTCCTATTATTTTCCTGTGGTAAGGCCTGAACCTGCTTCCACTGGAGTTAGTACAAAGCTCCCAGTGACTTCAGCAGAAGCCAGATGAGGTCCCAAACAGGGTATGAGGCATGTCCAGTACATACTGAAAATACTGAAATGCATTGCACTATATGGAATATACAGTAGAATAAAAAGTACAATGGATAAATCCATAAAGTCCAAAGAGCAATAAGAAAGAAAAGCATTCAGAGAATCAAAGGCATAGAGCACTATGCTTGACAGGGAGAGCAGCAGCTCAGCATCAAATCGTAATGAATCTGTTTCCCTATGGCAATCTCCCTGCCCCATCCCATAACTGAATGATATTTGGGGAAACCCAAAGATTTAAAAAAGAGACCTACCTTTAGATAACAAGCAGGAAAGACTGAATTAATTAGTATCCACACTTGTAAATAATCTCATTGAAGTAAAAAGGACTAATCAAGTGAGTACAATTTCCTCAATTTAAGGGTGGCAGAACTGGGCTAATTAAGATTTAGAGCCCAAATTTGCTCATTTTAAGTGTAAAAAGTTTGCTCTCTAAACAGCAGTCCTGCACATCTGGTCTGAGCTCTGAAAGCCAAGTTGTGCTCTTCCTAGCTTGCACATTATCACAAGAACTGAAGATTCTTTAGGCCAAATGCTGCCTTTGTTTAATCTTATATGACTTCAATGTGTTCAAATTGGTGTGACAGAAGAGTTTAGCTCTGCAACTGGAACATAGTTAATAGATCTGTTGATTATGTGCAAAACAAAAGATTATCCAGCTTTTTTTTTTACAGAGTAAAACTCACACTAGTTCATTTGGACCACACATAGTCATCTACACCACATAAACCCCATCTTAAGTGTTTCAGTGGTATAGGGGGACATGCAGTGTTGCCAACTCCAGAAGATCAAAAATTCTAGGTAAGGCATCAGAAAAATTTGATATGGGCTTCAAATTCATAAAGTTTTTTTCTTAACATTGCATTCTTTTTGTTTTAGTTCAGATATTTGAGCTCCTTGGGATTAGGTTTTGAAGTTTTTTCCCCCTCACAATCACAAGTGCTAGAAACCTATTTTCAAAAAAAACAATAGATTTTCATGTAATAACATGACACCTCAAAGATCACAAAATCCAAGATAAAGACACTGTCTCTTGCATATCCCCCATGAACTGCAGTGAATTTCATCCATAAGGAGATCTGTTCAGTTTTAAAAGGTACCACTTCTACAGCCATTTCCAATGCTTATTTTTTCTGATAAATTTACATACAATGTACATCCCAGCTGCCATTCATCAATATACATTAAATGAAACAAACTTTAAAAAGAGCTAAAGGTTCAATTTCAACTAATGGAAGCAAGAAAATTCTGAGTAAAGGCTTGCACAATGCCCTGAAACAAAATCTGATTAAATACTGCATAATATATTAAAATACAAATGTGTAAATTGCATACACTTACTAAAAGTATTTCAAAATTGGCTCTATGATCTGTTTGGCTTTTTAATCAAAATACTAGCATGCAATCTCTAGAATAGGCTCTGATCCTGCAGTCCACATGGGTGGATCCTTATGTCCCTACAGTGCCCACTGAAGCTCCGTAATGGGCACAGGGTTCTATCTCTAGGGATATTATTGTAGGATCAAGGCCATAAATAGTCTTCAGTGACTTCAATGGAAGTATTTATGTAAAGGAGTGAGTATGTCCTGGTGGCTTACACACTGGACTGGAACTCAAGAGACATGAGATCTTTTCCTGGCTCTACCATTGGCCTATTGGGGATGCTGGGCAAACCATTTCAGCTATGTGCCTCAATTTCCTCATCTGTAAAATGGGGATAATAATACTGACCTCCTTTATGAAATGCTTTGAGATCTAAATTACAAAAAGCTCCATATAAGAGGTAGGAATTATTAAGCGAGTAGTGACTATTGGCAGGCAATGAAGAGCTGGCCCTTCAAATTCAATAATTTTTTATGATTTCTCAAGAAGCAATGTCTGTTGTTGTTTAGGGGAAACCATTCATTTGAAAATTATATTACCCTCTGAAAATGTTGTGCCTGCCAAAGTTACAAGTAACACATAAGATTGCTCTAAATGAAAGAAGTTAGTGGGAAAGACTCCACTTTTTCATTTTGTTTACTTCGTGCATTTTACAGCATTTTGTGCATCATCTGTTTCCGTGTTTTCCACTTAGTTATTTACTCAACAGTTTCTGCCCTGCCAGAAAAAATACCCCTTATACCAACAGAGGTACAGAAAAAACAGAATTAAAGGATTTTTTTTAAATGCCAGAGTATGCTATTTAAAACAGCAGGCCATCAGAAACTGGATTTTTTTTAATTTGATCATTTAAAAAAAAACACAAACACATTCTGACAATGTCCCTTTGAAAGCTTTGTTTGGATTTTCAAAAAAATTTCCATAGAGCTTTTCATTTGTAAATTTCAAAGCACTTTAGAAAGTCAGCATGCATTATTATCTCCATCTCATAGATGGGCAACTAAGGCCATGGCTACACTTACATTTTTGCAGCGCTGGTAGTTACAGCTGTGGTCGTACAGCTGTGTAGGGCCAGCGCTGCAGTGTGTCCACACTGACAGCGACCAGCGCTGCAGTGTGTCCACACTTGCAGCATTTGCAGCGCTGTTGTGAGTGGTGCATTGTGGGCAGCTATC
>NC_133771.1:75951219-76001611 GCF_003597395.2 Chelonoidis abingdonii | reverse complement strand
GAACAGGAAGCGGAATGACCCGCACCCTTCCGTCCCCTTCCCACAACCCACTGCGCCAAATGGACTAGGTGCTCTGCGGGTCACCTGAGCCCAGGGCAGTGGAGTGCGAAACGATGACCAGAGAGGCTGAAAAGGTATGCTGGGATACCTGCTAATACCCTGGAGGCCAATTACAGCACTGGTGAGTGTCCACACCTGATGACCAGCGGTGCATCACCAGCGCTGGATTCGCTACACCCGTAGCAGACCAGGTGTACAGCCAGCGCTGCAGACAGGGAGTTGCAGCACTGGCTGAGCTTTGTAAGCGTGGACACCGTGTAAGTTGCAGCGCTGTAACCCCCTCACCAGCGCTGCAACTTACAAGTGTAGCCAAGGCCTGAGACACAAATGTTCAGATCCTCAAAGGGTGGTTTCAATGGAAAGTAGGACCCAAAATACCTTTTAAGATTTAAAATAGCTCAGTACAACCACACAATAATATAATTTTTCCATTATCCTCACAACCCCCAAATCAGATTCGTAAGATAGCCCACATATTTGCTTTCTGTAGGAAACAACTTTCGGTAAACATGGACTCCTTTTATCTCTCACTTAAACCTCTGTTTATACAATGAATGGACCTCACTAGAGGTAGTCTCTGGTGGCCACTGTCATTTCTAACATTAAAATCCTTTGGGGATAATGGCAGAAGAAAGAACAACAGAAGACAGATGTTCATGTTGCGTTGACACTTTGCTGCTCATAATAGGTATTTTCGCCCACTGTGATCAGCTTCCAGCTCACCTCTACAGACAGTGACAGATCAAGTTGGTTTATCACAGTGATCAGCTTGCCTGGTTTCCTCTCCACAGTTGTTCCATGGGAAAGTTAGTAATACTCCTAACTTTCAGGCTTTCAGATGAAACACAGTAGAGAAATAGGCATTTCTAGGCCAAACTGTTCATTTCTAGGAAAAAGTTTTCATCCAAATGTAAAGAGCTTTTCTTCAAGCAAGGACCAAATTCCAATGAAATCAGGTAAACTACACCTGCTCCAGAGACAGTCCTCAAGCTGAGTTGTATTTAAATGATGCCATTTCTGTTGGGAAAAAGATAATAGCCTTACAGAAACTGATACCTGCTTTAAACAACCTTTCATTGGAGACTGGAGTATATTCCTCTACGGCCCTGAAGCTCTCTGAAATTTCCACCGAAAGCAATACTGATATTTCACGAACAACTATGAAAACCATTCTGATTAGAAACAATGCTATGGGTATATCAAATTTTCTGTGTTGCTCATCCCTTATTTTTGATATAGTAATTTGCCTGAAAAATTGATCTTGGTTTTCAAGAATTCATCTGTTCTTGTATATTTGTTCAGCTCAACTGTACAAACCCCCACCTCCCTGCCACACACACACAGAAAGCATTTCCCACCATGAATGCTGTCTGAGCTGATTTTGAAAGTAAGCATAAAAATGCAATAAGCATTTCTGAATTAACTGGTAGCAGAGATCTTCTTGGAAAGTGGGAGTTTTATACAAAAAATATGTTTCTTTTATACTAGCATAATGATAAAATAGCATTCATATTTAATATAGTAAAATAATAATTTAACCATAAAGTTCTGTATATAACTAAGAATTCAGTATTCAATAAGCACACTGTCGGAGCCCAATGGCCACCGACCTAAGATGGCGTCTGTATGGCCAATTGTCGGCCATCTTGGGGTCACATTGGTACTGTATGCAGCACCGTAGTGCAGTGTGCAACCTTAAAGGGCAGTGTGCAGATTCCCGCTCTTTTTGCCTGGTCACCTAAAGATTAGGCTAGGGCCGTGTGCAGTCTCCTGCTCTTCTGCCCAGCAACCCAAGGGTCAGGTTAGTACCATGTGCATACCACCTGAGTGCCTTGTGCAAAGGAGCCCAATCTGACCAATCGTAATACAGTTCAAAGGGTCGGATTAGGGTTGTGTGCAAACCGGTGCTAGTGTGCTGTGTGCAGCTTCTAGCAGCTTCCAGTGTGTCGTGTGCAAAATCTGCCCACGTAGGGGGCAACAGCTCGGAACTATAGTGTTGTTAGTTGGCTATGAAGTATTCAGTTGTGTGTTTATGCATGTAAATAGCTTGTTTCTGTTAGCTGGTAGAAGTGCTCCTCCCGAGCCCAAGTTGTGTTTTTCCCCAGTCAATAAAGACCACTCATTGTTTAAGTTTCCATCTTGTCTGGTCTCGCGGTTTTTTCCTCACTGGATCATAAGAACTTTAACCGAACCCACATTCGGGTCAGATACACACATTTTGAACCTCTCTGACCTCACAGCTATGGACTGATTATTATGTCACAAATAGGATTCTGGCTTCGGGTACTGAATATGCTGCAGAAAAAGATGAGCTCTTAAAGAAATGAAAATGCAGATTATTAGCAATGATGCAAGGAAAATAAATGCAGAAAATACTAGCGGATTTGTACTCAAATCTAATATTTTGGAAAACTTCCCAAGAAAGGTAAACGGTATTTTAAAATCATTCAAATTTTTCACAATAAGGGGTCAAGTACACCTCTGTAAGAAACCTCAAAGCTCTGACTCCACTCACAGCCTTCAAAGAAAGCGCCCTGGAGCCTCAGGCTGTTTATATTAAAGTGGGCTTTTCAAGACCTGTTTCTAACAGTTCTGGTACCTAGGAACCCTAGAACATCTGAAAGCTTGTTCTCTTTCATGGTCCTGTAGTGGGACGGTTACCTGCTCCTGCCCTGAGGGATTTAAAAAGCAGCCCTGGAGAGGGCTGCAGCTGTAAAAGCTGGGCTGAATGGGGAAGCAGCTGCAGCTGGGCCACACCCCAATCAGGCCACAGCTGGCCTGTATAAAAAGGCTCTGAACCAGGAGCCCCTCTGCCTTTAGAGAGAGAAGGGCCTGGCTGCAGGGAGCTAGACATAGGGTATCTGAGTGGAGCAGGGCTGGGGAAAGGCAGAGGAGCTGGGGAGCTCCAGCCTGGAAAGCCCCAGGCTGCAACCTAGCATTGGGCTAACAGGTACTGGGGATTGCAGAGGGCAGGCCGGGGTAGGCAAAGGCAGCAGGTCTAAACTCAACCTTGCCAGTGAGGGGGGTAGGCTGATACTACAGTCTGCCCTAGGGCGTGGGGGCTAGATAGTGGCTGGCAGTAGCCTGATACTGAGGTGAGGATGGGATAGTGCGTTGGGGGTTCCCCTGGGAGGGGGGAGACCCAGAACTGGGGGGGTACTGCCAGGGGGCAGCACCCCCAGTTAAAGGGTCACTGGAGTCCAGAGAGGGACACCGGGGGCGGGGGCAGAGAACAAGTGGATCACCAGCCTGCAGAGGGTGCTCTGGAGTTGGAAGGAGCTAATTCCAGGAGAGACCAGCAGGAGGCACCGCAGGGGTGAATCCGCACCCCAGGGCTATTCTTGCGACAGATCTTCGTGCTCTTGGTAGATCCCATCTAAGAATGATGGCTCAAAGGAGGTGGAGCAGTATCATCACATTAAGGAGGATAAAATTATATTTCATCATTAATAAAACAGACTATGAGGAATTCAGGAGGGCTTTTTGATACTACAGGATTCTCAAGCAGTAAAATGTTTGTTTTGTAAAAATAAATATAATAATTAGATTAATCTTGTCATTGTTTAGATTACAGTAACACCTAGAGGACCCAACTGAGCTGGGGCTCTACTGTGTTGTGCAAAACCCACTCTTCTTTGCCCTGAAGAGTTTACAATCTATACAAGTGAGACAGATGAAGGGCTAGAGAAAGGAAAGCTCACTTCAGACAAGAGGTCTTTCAAGAGTTAATATCTATGGAAATGCGGCAGGGATCCACCTTAGTTCATTGTGTCATTTCCTGAACTTTTGTTTCAGGCTGAATTACCATCTAACAAACTGAAGCAAATACGCATGGCACCGTGGACAGACTTCCACTATGACTCGCTGTGCTGTGCTTATTAGGAGGATAAACAGAGGTCCTCAGTTTCCCAAGCTGGCAAACATGCACCTTTTATACACACTAAATTCACGTAAGGTTTTTTCAGATCTGTAATTATAAAGGCTTTTAACTTTATTCTCCTGAATTCAGCTTTTGCAATCAAAGCTGTAAGTCACCACAGATAAATGTTAGTGAAATCTGCAAAGTCACACATTTCTGAGGGATATAAAATGGCCCCGCGCAACTAAAACCACTGAATATAAAGAGTTGTGTGAAATGTGGGAAGACAGTTGGACCAGACAAGGTCCTATGAGGCAAAGAAGCAAAGAGAGGAGGCAGGTAGCAAAGAAGCTGCTGTAGTATGTGCTACCATGGACATGAGGGGAAAAGGATGAGGAGCACATGAAGGAACATCTAAGCAGCAGAAGAAAATCACTTTAAAGATACATTATAAGGAAACTTAAAGAGAGTCTAGAAGTTCTCGTATGATCACACACTTTAGTTTTGCTCACAGGATCAATCCTCCACTCCTGCATGATCCAACAAATGGCTTATGCACATATTTAATTTTAAGCATGTGAAGTCAATGGAACTATTAATGTGTTTAAAGTCATCATGAGCTTAAGTACTTTGCCAAATCAAGCCAGAGTGTTCAGCAACTTACAAAACTGAGCCAAGAGAGCCTAACTCTACTTCCACTGAACACATCCTATAATCATTTATCATTATACCATTAGAATTATTTAACAGTCTCATAAAGAAACATTCTTGGTAGATTGGGAGCTATCTGAACCAAAATAAAAACACTGTAGAAAGAAACATGTCCAGTTTCTGGAGCAAATGTCTGGGAACCACAGATCCTGGGTTCCATTCCGACCTTCACAATTATGACTTTGAGGAAGCCACAGTTTCTCTATGCCTCCATCTAAATATATGAAGATTAAAGACAACTCTTAGCAGCTATGCAGCATTGCGCATGTTCAAAAAGCTGTACAAACATCAAATAATTGATCCTTACAACAACCATGTGAGATAGGTAAATATTATTGTTTTCACTTTATACATAGTAAATCAGGTAAAGAATCTTATCAATCCCAACCAAATCCTGGAAGAGATGCAAAGCCCAACAAAAAGGCAAAAACATTGCAAAGAAACATTAAAGAAAGGAATGCTTTAAATTTCTATACTCTGCTGAAAATTCTTTTCCCCTGGGTTTATAAAACATTAACTTGTATTTTTTATTTTACTATTTTTTTTTAAATCAATAGGTAAATCTAGGACCAGCATTAGTTTTGCTAGCCCTGGCATTTGCTCTGTACATAAGCATCAAAGTTTCCTTTCTTTTTTTTTATTTTCTATTTTGCAATGTTTGTGCCATGAAAAAAATAAATGTTGACTCTCAGGGATACAATCTTGAGCCTCAGACAGCTAGGTTTCTCTGAACAGCTGGGCTATCCACACAGACCAAGAGGAACAGAATGCATGGTCTAGACCCATTGGTAAATTAGATTATTGTCTATTCCTTTAACACAGGGAAGGTGTAGAGACATGCTGTAGAGATGTTCATATAATGGGATATCTTCTTACACTGTACAGAGTCCAAAACTGGTCAGACATTTTCCAACTGAAAATGCCAATTTGTTGAAAATGAAACATTTTGTGGAAATGTGTCAATTTTGACAAAATTTCATTTAGAGAGAAAAGCTGAAAAGAGTGCTTTGAATGGAAAGTTTCCAAACAACTGTTCCAATTGTTTCTTTATTATATAATCTAAATATTTAAGAGGTCAAAATTTTAAAAAGAAAAAATAGTTCCAAGTTAAGTGGAAGAATTCAAAATTTATTGTTTTAGTTCCATTTCAGATCAGAACTTTTTTTGACATTGCATATTTCCCACAAAACAAAAAGTCAGGTTCCCACACATCTCTGATAAAGTCTCCTCTTTGATGTATCCCACTATGCAACAGAACTACAGCTTTTAAACTTCTTCTGGAGATCCTGTGGGTGCGCAGGAAACCCAGGAGTTGTTCCTAAATTATTTTTATCACGATATAAGCGAGGTGGTACAAAGCCACGGCTTGAATTCAGCAATTCTTGGTTTCCAGTCTGTGCCCTCTTCTCCATTAGTCCACATTGCTTCAAAATGGGACAGACAAAATACTGTGTTCTGGAGGTTATACAAACAATATCTGTAAAGCACTTTGGAAGTGTCAGATGAATACGCTGTAGAATAGAAATGGCTGAACATTTTACTAACACTCAATCTAACAGAAAAATAGTTTCTCAGCACTCTCAAACATAGACTATATACTGTGACAAAGTTCCTCCTCTACCTTGGTGGGTCCTGCGCTTACTGGCAGATTTTTTCACCTTAGTGATCTTCCCCTCTTGCGGAACCCCCAGTTTGGGTCAGCTCCTCCTGTGTCTGATCAGGAGTTGGGAGGTTTGGGGGGAACCCGGGCCCGCCCTCTACTCCGGGTTCCAGCCCAGGGCCCTGTGGATTGCAGCTGTCTATAGTACCTCCTGTAACAGCTGCATGACAGCTACAACTCCCTGGGCTACTTCCCCATGGCCTCCTCCAAACACCTTCTTTATCCTCACCACAGGATCTTCCTCCTGATGTCTGATAATGCTTGTCTCCTAAATCCTCCAGCAGTACACTCTCTCACTCTCAGCTCCTTGCCTTCTTGCTCCCAGCTCCTCACTCGCACTCCTTCTCCTCTGGCTCCTCCCTGCCTGACTGGGGTGAGCTCCTTTTTAAACCCAGGTGCCCTGATTAGCCTGCCCTGATTGGCTGCAGGTGTTCTAATTAAAGTAGCTATCTCCACTGCCTTCTAGAAAGGTCTTAATTGGCTCCAGGTGCCTTGATTAACCTGGAGCAACTGCTATTTGGTTACCAGGGTACTAGGAATTTGTTTAGCCTGGGGCTAACATACCTGTTTCTCAGTACTTTACTGTAGCCATCTGGCCTTGCCCCATCACAATACCAATTTTATTATTCAGTTGTATCTTATGGTTAAGAAAAGGGTGCAGGAGTGATGTTGTTTATGATGCTCTGTGCAGGTTTGTATTATAATGACATTTTGATTATACCTTACAAACAAGTAGTCCTTCCAGTAGGTTTGAACTCTACTGGACCCATTGATATGCTTGTCCACACAAAAAATCATCTTCCTATTTCTCTGATTATATGAAATTAAATTACTCATAACCTCTTATCAAATAATAGTAATTGCTTTAAAACTCCCAAACCCAAATTTAATTGTGGTACTTTTCTATTTAGCTTCAGTGTACAATCATTTTGGAATTCTTTCCTATTGACTATTAAAGTGCCACTTGTTCTGCAGGATTTAAACTTCTGTTGTCTAGAGAGAGAGCTGAAAACTGCATGTAATTATTGTTTGTAATGTTTTTGTCTGTGATGATTGCTGTGACGATATGAATATGCACTGCTGCATACACTTCTCTACCCCAGGATGTCCTTAGAAACTATTTTTTTCATTTCAATTGGATTTTTCTGATGAAAGATTTTAAATAAATACACTTTATATAGCTATGTACATACCACAATTACCAAACACTGTAAAAGTATTTTCATAAAAAAAACTCCTATAATTATTTTCTTTACTTACTTATGTTTCTCAAACTTCCCTGCTTAGGAATCCTGGAAACGCAGACACTGTCACTTCTCCACAGCCCAACAAATACCAATGCAGGGGCAAAATATGGCAGCCCCACAAGAGCGTGATAGACAGGGAAGAGTGTACAAGATGATCAAAATTCACACAAGCCCTTAGAGATTAAGTAGTGGAGAGGTCAGCCAGAGCTGCCTGCAGAGCTCCAGGTCTGGGTCGGATGGGCATGGAGATGGGACCTTAGTACTGCTCCTCATGCACCCTGACCAGCAGAGCAATAGGCAGTGCACTGAACACCTGTGGAACAGGTACAACAAGTGCAGCTAGTCAGCAGCCCTGAAGGCACTAGGCCTGCTCTTGGCTTTCACTGACAAAATGCCTCCAGGAAGTGGAGTTCAGTTCAGACCCCTACGGACGTAACACAAGCCACAACATTTAAATTAAGTCATAAATTAGCATTGGGCAAAAACAGTTAAGATGAATATTTGTTTTGGACAAGTATTTCCAATTCAAAACACTCCTAATTGGAAGTTTTAGTATTAGCATGTGTTCTACTCCAAATGTGTTTCATGGAAGATGATCTTGTTTTCTTTCTCCATTCAGTTAAACTAGCGTTGTTTAAACACTCCTCCGTAACTCTGGTACTTTGCTGGATACTAATTAACATATGTGTTAGAGAAAGCTTGTGCTTTAAGATGAATATTTAGCCATTAAACTATGGGTATTGAAGCTACTGAATAATAGACTTAAACAGTCAGTTTACTAAAAACCTGTATTGCCAGCCAAAATAAAGCTTGAAATCACTGTAAGAACAATTTGATAGCTTATTTTGTTTAGTTGGTGAATTTTATTTCCACACATAAATACAGGCAATAATAATCATTTGTTCACTAAGAAGCTTTCCCATTATATTTTAGTGATAATAATCATCAATAGCAACTGCAATAGTTGAGATTGTAAAACATTTCCCATTACAAAACCCTACTTTCCAAAGCTCATAATTTCTTATAAACTCCCCTCTTCTGCACTGAGATTTTTATGCTTTCTCTTCACCCATGGATAAGTTGAGCCCCAATTCTGCAAACATGCACATGAGTAACTTAATACATACTGGCCTCAGTGAAGCCAGTAAAGTTATACATAAGCATACATATTTACAGGATTGGAACATTTGAGCAAAATCCTTTCAGTTGGGTATAACAGCAAAATGAAAAAGGTAACTTCAACCCATTGTAATCATACTTTTTGAATAGTGCCAATGAATATATGGCTGAAATTTGAAACTTGGAATAGCCTTTACTTTCACTAAGGATTAGGTGTCTGCTTGATCTGAAACAAAAACTAGTTTAGATTTACTAACATTATAAGCATCTATTAGCTAAGGACCATAAAGGACTTTCCAAATATTAATTAATCCTCAAAAACACACCTGAGGTAGATATATTACATTAAATTTGCACATGGTTTAGCAGAGACACAAAGATATTAAATGAATTGCCTATGGTGAAATGGGCAAGAGTGGCAGAGTCAAGAACAAACCTATGAGTCTCCCAGTCTTCTGCTCCAATTAGCGTTGCCAACTTTGTAATATTTAAAAACCAGACACTCCAGCAGGAGTGCTGGACCTTCTTCCACCGCACCTCCTCCCCCTGAGGAATCAGGAGGGACTCATCTGCAGAGCCGGGGTTGGGAGCTGCAGCTGCCCGATGCAGGTAGGAGGTGTTTCTGGCTGAATAGCTTGAATGATGTCAAGTCCCCTTTTCAACAGGGCTTTCCAGTTGAAAAACAGCCACCTGGACACCCTAGTTCAATGTTTATGCCATGCTAAGGGGTAAATTCTATTCTCAGATATGTACGAGGGCTGTGTGTGTCTCTGAAGGATAAACTTGGCCCTAAGTATAAGATTAACAGTATGGGTAGATGACTTCCTTTTACAGTATGGGTTATGTTTTATTCTAATAGTTTTCATTGTTCATAATCAGTTGCCCATTATAGAATTCTCCTTTCACTATATTTTCCCTTCTTTTCTGTTTTGACCATAGATTAGCTATTATATTAAATGCAAAAAGGCTTCAATGCAGTGTTAAAGCTGCGAGATCATGTGCTTAAAGATCCGGAAATTTCAAAAGTTAAGGTAGCGCTGGCAAAGTTAACTTGGCTACATTGCACTAGCTGGATATAAACAACAAAGGCAAATTCCATTTAATCAAAGAAAGAGAAAATGCTACATATGTGCAATATGATCAAATTTGTGTTCCTGAAACAACCTCTAACTTTTTAATCCACTCCATTGGAATATGAAGTTCTGAGACGACAACATGCTTTAAGTTGATTCGATTTCACCAGAACTTCACCTTGGAAAAAAAAATCCAGGAAAAAAAAGTTCTAAAAGTGTGGAAACAACCTATTCTGATATTGTCAGACTGAAATGTTTTGACTGTTCATTTTGAAATGGCTTTTCCATTTAGAATTTTTTTATACACTATAATATAAAATTTTAAAGAACAGTCAAATCTGAAAGAAAGTATTTTGATTTTGTTGAAAGAAAATACTTCAGTCAACCTGAAACGATTTGTTTTTGGAATTTTCTTTCCCAGAGAATTTCAAAGTTTTCAGTTTTTGTTCCAATTTGGAAAGAAGCCAGATTTTGAAATCTTTAAATCCTTTTCGAAGTGGACCTTCTTTCCTCCACACAGTTCAATTTTCGAGTCTTTAATCTCACAACCTTAACATTGCATTAAGAGCTTCCCCTGGATGAGAAAAATAGGTGGGAGGGAAAATATGGAAGAGATTTTCTTACACAGCCTATAAGCTTTTCTTTGTTAGTAGAGCCTGCAAATTCTTTGATCCAGCAAGCACACACTTACCTGGTTGCATACACATGGAATACACAGTTGGATTTAACTCCTTACTTTTACACTTCAGGAAGATTTCTGCAGTGCATGCTCTGTACACAATTGTATTATGTCATTGTTACATCAAGGAAGAAAATAATGTAATTGATAAGCATGTCCACTGAACTTATACTTACGGAGATTAGAACCTTGTGTGTTCCTGCCTGGCAGTGTGGATTGTCTATATCCCTTCTGACCTTACCAGCCCTGGCAGCCCAACTGGGTTAGTAAACTTGTTGCCATTGGTAATTGGCCCATTATTGCATGGTGATTCATCTGAAGAGGGATCTTAGAACACTAACTCCCTATCTGTTGTTTTAAACATTAACTGTACTCATTTTTCGGGCCTGATCCAAAAGCCCACTAAAGTCAATAAAAAGACTCCTACAGTTTTGTGGAGGTGTTATTTTTTTGGGGGTGGGGGACAGGGAGACACATAATGCTTCCTATGGCCCTTCCCCTGGTCCTCCCCTGGCCATACACCCTTTTCCCCATGCAGTCTATTGGCTGCAGAGATGTATTGTGGAACAGGAAAAACTACATAAAGGTAAGCATACAGTTTAGCCATCTATCATTTCCCTGTTGCCCAACTGTGGCTTTAGTTGTAAATTTTTGTTTCTTCTGCACTATGCAACAGATGTGGGTAGAGGGAAAGGAAACAAGAGCATTGGAACTTTTGAATTTTAGCCCCACTTCACCATGGATAGCCAAACCACTAACTTCCAACAGGTCATAAATGAAGCATAATGTGGTCAACAATAGTAAAGTCAATAAAAGACCAACGTATTTATTCCAGAACTGAATGTCCTACAGTACTCCCACTGATAGTCACACTATACATTTAACAATATTCATTTGAAAGCTAATTTTTTTAACTGAAGAGGAATAAAAGTTTTTTATTAATTCATTTTATTCGGCTCTGGATTGTGAAGTACATAAATTAAGAGGATCCACAGTCTGCTCACATATTTCCAGTAAAATATCCTTGAATGATTGACTGTCTCAGGAGACTGGTAATCACATTTATGAAACCTTTCACCTTTCACTGATTCAAATATAGCCAACATGCAGAAATGATGGAAAATCATTGCCATATGAAAGCCTGCTGGTGGCTTATGTGAAAAAAGCTAGTTATTTCCGTATTTCTTAGTGAGCAAGGGATAGAACTTGCAAGATGCTCAGTACCCTCAACTCCCATTGAAATCATAGGAATTGAGAGCACTCAGTACCTCTCAGAATCAGACCATAACTGCCCAATTATAAAGCTGTCACCACAATTGGCATCTTTAGGGATAATCTCAGCACGGAGGCCAACGAACAAGGGTTCCGTTCTGACAGAACCTCAGCAAATTTTCCTCAAGATGGTGAATACTGTGCAAAAATAAATAAATAAAATCTACTCAGCAGCTTGCAGGATTATGAAAAGTAAACAATATCCTCTTCTCTAACTTTCAACCCTACAATAGAGTTGAAGTGCACTGGTGGAATAATGTGGAATGTTTGCAATGCTACTCGCCTTGACATATATTTGTGTAGATAAACAGAAAATTTCATTTGTTATTCCTACTAATCTGGCACTTTTCACCTGTAGTAAATATATTTAAAAGAAAAAAAATCAAGAAAAGATTGTGCTTTTTCAAGGATCTCTTAATGAAAAGCTATATACTTTTGTTCAAAAATAGGCAATGAAGTGTTTCATGTTCTAGAAATGTTGTATGGCAAGAAAAATTCTAAACTCTTTCAGAAAATATGCCTGATAATTGTCACAACTAGTTACTAAAAAAAAGTTCCCTCTTTTCCTGCATAGGCTTTGAAAGTTTTTTCCTATCTATACAATTTCTTTTACATAAAGGCACTTCTCCTCACAAAAGATACATTTCTTTGTGGGAAAATGTACACCAACAATTCCCCTTAAATACTTATTCAGACTGCTTAATGTATCATATTATGAGCTTCCTCAGAAGAAAGACCACAATCTGTCTTCATTAACAAAATGTGAAGTGAGGAAATTAAAACATTTAGATGTCATCTCACCTATATACATTTTTTCTCTGATGTCACATTTGATTCTATTAGTTTAGAATTTTGATAGCATCATATTCAAACTTTGCTTGTTACAATGGCACAGTGCAGGTTTTGAATTATGTAGCTTACTATTACATTCTGAAAGGAAGGTTTTTTTGTATTATTATTATTTCATGTCTTCTATGGAAATCTTGTTAAAAAGAACAAAACAACTTACCTAGGTTTAAAGGAAAAATCACACATAACTATGTAATAACCTGACCTTGGAAAAGGTAATGTCTTCGCATAGTCAGTGGACAACAAAACGTTTAAAAAATTTAAGACAAATAAAGTTATGCCTAGTTTGAATATACTTCCACACTGAATAAAAACAAGTTAAATACAATATATAATTTATTTTAAAAGTCTTTCAGAAATATAAATATTCAAGATTTAATCCTGCCCCCATTGAAGTAAACGGCAAAACTCCAACTGATATCAGTGGGGCCAGGATTTCACCTTAAGTGAAAAATACATACAAGTCTCTAATTAATATCTGTCAGAAATCTTCTGTTATCTAATTACATTAGCTCTACATCTACACTTTCTGCCTCTTAGATCCTGGTCCAATGCTCATTAAAATCAATGGGAATCTTTCCATTGATTTTTACTGGCACTGGATCAGGCCATTAATGCTCTGATAATTACTGATTACTTATTTTCCAACTTTCTTTTTGCGTTTTCATTGTCTACTTTCCCCCAATATTGGATTTCCCTCCTTGTCTTATTTTATGTTTCAGTTTTACCTCAAAAAAAAAACAACAAGTTTAATGTGTTGATTAATTAATATAAAATATCTTCAGCTGCAGTTTCCCCAAACTGATCACATTTGTCTTTCTATTAACTAAATATTACAAATTAAGGGTATTTTTAAAATTCTACACTTGGAAAAAGCTGTTCACCAGCCTGATTAAATGCAGCAAGTCCCTTCATATCAGAAATGTAAAATAAATAATGCCATTTTAGGAAACATTTTACTTCCATAACCTAAATGTAATTTTATTGGTGTCACATAGGAAAGAGTCATTCAAAGTCTACCTCTTTTACCAGTACGCTTGGTTATTATCATTCCACTTACAGGGTCCAATCTTCCAACCCATATTCATGTATGTAAACTTTATTTACCAAAATTACTTCAACTGAACTAGTTGGGCGAGTAAGGACTACTTGCTTGAAAAAAGGTTTGCAAGATCAGGCCTAGCATATCCCAGTGTCATGGACCAAATAAATCCTGATAGCCATAGTAAAGGAAATACGAAAGAAACAATCCTTTCATGTCACAGTTCTTCAAGAGTGGTTAGCAGAAATGTATCATATAGCACAGGAGTTGTCAACCTTTCAGAAGTGGTGTGCTGAGTCTTCATTTATTCACTCTAATTTAAGGTTTTGCATGTCAGTAATACATTTTAACTTTTTTAGAAGGTCTCTTTCTATGTCTATAATACATAACTAAACTATTGTTTTATGTAAAGTAAATACGGTTTTCAAAATGTTTAAGAAGCTTCATTTAAAATTAAATTAAAATGCAGTGCCCCCCCGGACCAGTGGCCAGGATCCAGGCAATGTGTCACTGAAAATCACATGCCATAGATTGCCTACCCCTGATATAGCACTTGATCCTGCTCCCATTAGTCAGTGAGAAATCTCAAATTGATTTCACTGGGAACAGAATCATGCCCATGGTTACCTTAGGAAAATTCACCTAGATTCCCATAAAGAATTCAGAGATTCTGCCCTCCCATCCACCCCCCCAAGAAATTTACCATAGTTTCTCATTAAAGGAATTGGTTTTTCTAGTCATCATTTCTCTTCTATTAGTCTACAAGATCCCTATTTCAAGTCTGGACTTTTTTTTGTTAAAGATAAAGTTATTTGCATTACTGTTTTTTCTTTCATGTATTTATCCTATACACATATACGTAGTCTGTTTACACATAAATTGTACTCATGATAAAATCACTCGTATTTTTTCCTAAAGAAAAGTAAAATGTGCTTTAAAAATGTAACTTGAAATAATGTCTCAGACCCAAATACTACTTAATCCTAAAATGTCAGGAAAAACCCCAAATGAACTTGTACTGCTAGAAAAATAAGAGTCATGTACCAATCCTGAACCTTTTATTCAGTTATCATTCATAATTTACTCTCACTAATGCCAATGAATGTTTGATTAAAAAAGGATACTTCGTGATATGGCCATGTAGCAATTTCCTATCAGTTTTTGACACCCATCTTAGCCAAATGTCACAAAATTTAAATGCTGTCTCCATAATTTTTTTTTCTGAAAATAGGACAGTAAACTGAAATCAGAGTAATAGCTTTTCATTTACAGCTGTCTGTAGCTTGAAGGGGGAAGGGCAGCAACATTAAAATCACCATTACTGATTACAGACTGACATCTCCATAACAACCCATAAGTCTTATTGTTCTGAACTACCAACAACCTCCTTTTCTTCCCTACAGCAATGTAGAAGTGATCAAAACTTACTGATGATTCTTGCACAGATTTCCTTATATACCACAAAAAGAAAATGCATCTTCAAGTGTACAATACATAAATGCTAAATCTGTGGAAATCCATATCATTTTCCTTCCAAAATATTGTGTTACTTATGTTTAGTGGTGTCTGAATCCCTTTGCCCATTTACAATCAAGAACTGTGGTATCTCCAGGAATAAGCACATGTGTAACAGTTCAAATTTAGCACTTGAAAAAATACCAAACAAAAACACCTAAACCCCAAAGCAAGAATGATTGCAGAAAATGTCATGTTTCCTACCTCTTTCAATCTTCACCATTATCATAACATGGTCTCAGGAAAGGGATGGTGAAGATTTGCTGCAATATTCATAATTGTCAGGGTATTTTGGAAAATGTCAAGGAGTTGCTCACTACTACTACAATAAGTACAATTACCTATATCCCTAATACTGCACGGAACCAGAGATGCTATAGAAAAGAAGAGAGAACAGACTGCTGCCATAATAACCCTTCAACAGAGAACAGCTGGGATACTGATAGTTACACAAGGTATTGTGCATCAACATGAAATATAAAAACAGAAAATGCATTTCAGCAACAGAAACCTGCTATGATTCTCCCTCTCTCCTCTGTAAAATAAAAACAAAACATGGACTTTTGCTGGCTGCATTTTCATTTTGGCTGAAAAGTTAATTCTTTCCCCTCCTCTGCGCCAAGAGCCAGCACCCTAGCCTTACCTTCACTAAAATCACACTTAGATCAGGTGAAACACTCCTCTCTCTCTCCCTCTCGCCAGAGATCTCCGCGTTGTACAGAGAAAAGGTCCACGAGTCAAGTAAGCAGGTCCCCTAACCACCCCAACAAGGCAGCGGGTATTTAGGACCCTCTTTAAGAGGCATCATGGAAGGGGGAGGGGAAGGAAAGGAAGAATGTGGGGAGAAGGAGAGATTGACTCTACTTAGCTAAACCTCCAGCGCGCCCCCACCAAAAGTTAAAGACCTTTAAACAAGCTCCAATACTGACACAGTAACACCCCCACACCAGCACACACACACCCCACAGGGGAGCACGCAGCACATAGTAATTCCGGGGTGTTGGGATGGTGGTGGAAGGGGGAATACTGTGGTCTCCGTGTTTCTCCTGGGGAATGAATGGGAGGGGAGCCGGATCTAGGTCCAGCAGAAGGGGATGCGCGGGCAGGGTACATGCCCGGGAAGGGGGGTGAGGCTCAGCGAGGCAAGGCGGCCCCGTCGGGGCAGTGTGGGGCACGCCGGGACGGGGGGGTTGCAGCCGCAGGGGCTGGCCGGAGACACAGCGGCTCCGGGCTGTGTGTGTGGTGGGGGGCGGCGAGGTGAAACGCTGCTCGCAGCCCGCCTCCCAGCGGCGCCCCTCCGCCCGGGGGCGCAGCAGGTGGGGGGGGGGCAGTTGCTTGGGGAGCAGTTGGGGGAGCGCTCAGTGGGGTGACGCCACAACCTGTGGGGCCAGTCTCGTGAACCAGGAGACGGGCCGTGAGATGCGTCAGATCTGAACCACTTGGCCCTGGGCCCCAAATTGACTCCAGCCTCTTGAGCCCCCAGCCTAGGGTCCTGGGCGGGGGGGGGGCCCTCCAGGGCTGCCACAGCAAATACGAGGCTCCCCAGCCCCCCCATTCCCCCCCACCCCCCCGCCAGCTCCTTTCTGGAGCAATGAGGAGAAGCAGCCTTGGTCTTTGAGGACGAAGGAGAATTGATTCTTCCCTGGAGCGAGTGGAGAGGCAGAAGTCGGTGTCAGAGGCCCATATGGCGGAGAGTTGAGGTCCCTGTCTCTTGTGGTCTTGTCCCTCCTCACGTGGGTCCAGTTGAGGGTTAATGGCTCAGGTTGTTGGCTCTTCCATTTGGCCACTGGTCTTCCCTTTGCGTCAGCGCAGCTCTTCCCTCGGTCGTCGGCTCCCTTCCATCGCCGACTCCAGCTCTTCCCTTCTTGGGTGTAGATTCCAGCCAGTTCTCACCCAGAAACCTGAGCACTCAAACCCCAGCCCCTCTCTGCCTTTGCCCAGGAAGACACTTAGCAACTCTATCCCAGTGGATGGACCATACCGTTGCCCGGAAGAGTTCTCCGTGGACGATTTTGGGCTAGGCGCCTGGTGCCGATTTTCTTGACTAAGGATGTCGCCATTTACACGAGATCAGAATGTTTCCCGGGCTCATCTGCTGTTTTCATCAGTTTGTCAAAGTCAGTTACTGAGGTTTCCCTTTAGAAATGATCGCTGTTCAGGCTGCCAGCCTTTGACACTAGCAGCAAAATGAAACGATTTAAGAGTCTCGGGAGGGAGGGCTCTGCATGAGACTTGTATCAGTTCATAGACATCACTGATCAGCCAGTCTGACCCCCACCCCATCTAACGCAGGCCAGAAAACCTCCCCAGAGTAATTCCTGGAGCAGAGCCCTCGGAGGAACCTCTCAGCCGGACTGAGAACCCGCAGCAATGAAGACCCACTGCCCAGCTGGAAGTGGTTTCTGACTCTCCCAAAATTGCAGATTTGCGGTCCTTGTCTGGATGAATTCGTCCAGTCTTCACTTTCCCACCTTCTGGATTCGTGTTAGCCAATGGACCAGGCTCGTTCTTAGCCTCGTCCCCACATGGCTTTCCTACAGACCCAGGGTCAAGTCCCCCCAACGTCTGTTGACCGGGGAAATAGGCCCGAGCTCCTTGTGTGTCTCGAGTCCCAGGCCGTTTTTTTCTAACCCTTGGTTTTCTTCAGGCTCTTCTCTGACCCGGCTCCAGTTGAAGGCAGCCAGCCGTCAGGTCTGTGACTGTAGAAGGCTCCACACATGGGCCGGGTGGGAGCTGGCAGCTGGGGGGCCCCTGGGCCAGGCAGAGGGTGGTAGATGCGACCGTGCTCGTTGGCGGGAAGAGGATGAGGGAAGGTTGAGGGGAAATGGGGAGCAGCTTGACCAGGCGTGTCTGTTGCTCCCCACCCCAGATCATGCCAGCATTACGGCGCCTGTATGTGCCGGACTTACCGGGACTCACGGAGTTCCTAGCGCCACCCCGCCCGCGAGAAAGGGGAAACTGAGGAAAGGAGGCGTGCCCGTCACGAGAAGGTGGCCAAAGCTGTGCTGAGTACTGGATGAAGGTGGGGTGGGGAGGTGCAGAAAAGGGGCGGGTTTGTTGGTGGGGGGGCACACAGAAAAGGGGCGGGTTCATTGCGGGGAGGGCACCAGCCCTAATTGGCACTAGGGCAGGGCACGGCTGGCTGGTGGGGTGGGAATTGGACCTTTAAGAGCCCCAGTTCTTTCTCCCTCCAGCTGGGTAAGATCAGCTATTTCACGCACCTCCCCAGTAGACCCACACACTGCCCACCCCACATCCAGCGTGAGATTGTCACGGAGATGGCAAGGCCTTCGACTTCGAGACGCTGAGCAAGGCAACAGACGCTTTGGCTGGTTAACCTGCTACGCCCCCCTCCCAGCCAGGGAGAACCCAGGAGTCCTGGTTTCCAGCCTCCACTCCCCTGCTCTAAACCCACCAGCCCCCCCCTCACTCCCCTCCCCAAGCCAGAGGAGAACAGGGTCCCTTGCGTCCCAGCCTCCACTCCCCCGCCAACCCACTAGCCCCCCTCCCCTCCCGAGCCAGGAGGAGAACCAGGAGTCCTGGTTTCCCCAGCCTCCACTTTTTTTTTTCCCCCCGGGCTTTTCTTAACCCACCAGCCCCCCCCTCCCCTCCCTTCCCCGAGCCAGGGAGAGAACCAGGAGTCCTGGCTCCCAGCCATTGTATGTGCCTTCGGGGGCAGTACCACTTTCTCCCCCGCAGGGTGGGTGGGATCAGACCATCCACTTTACAGTTGCCTTCTCTGATGTCCGCTCCCGCCCAGGGACCTCCGTTCTGTTCCCAGTGGGCATCGGCCTCGCCCCCGCCGGCCTCACCAGTGCGGGCGGGGCAGAGATGGAAGAAGAGGAAACAGCGTAGAGAGGAAAAGAACAGCCATGGACGCAAGACCAGAGATCTGGAGGGTTAATGAGGAAGGGAGAAGCATGGCCCCTAAGTCCCACCCCCTACACAACGAGCTCAGCCCACAGAGGGCCTCCCAAAATTATCCTCCTGAGAGGCTGAAGCTTCAAAGACTGCCTCCTCTTAGCTGATTTGCTAATAAGCCCACCCTTTCTGGAGGGTGGAGCCGGCTTCTCTGCAGACTCAGGCCAAGCAGTGATCCTGGTTTCAACCCTTTTCTCCCCAGGCCATTTGAGCTAGAAACGTCATTTTCTTTTGATCTGAAGCTGAGATTTTGGGAGTATGAGGCAGCTGCCAGTTCCAGGGCCTGTGCCCGTGGCAGCCCCACCCTCTCATGCCCTTACTCTCCTCTTTCTCCCTGCAGCTCGACACCGTAACAGTCGGAATCTGAAGGCTAAGAACAACAGCAGCTGCCTGCCTGTGAAGAAGCCTGGTTCCCAGAGCCCCCAGCCTTGGAGGAGATCTCAGCCCTAGACCCCCTGCCACCAAGGGCAGGGGCTGCGGGCAGCTAGCAGGCGGCGGAAGAAGCAGAGAAAAGGCAGTGTGGCAGAGGGGTGGCTTAGGGATTTGATGTGGTTTGGATCTGGGAAAGCAAGCTGTCTGGACCAAGTGATAAGAGATGGTCCCTGCCCAAAGGGCTCAGTCCTAGAAATAATGGTAGAGAGGGGAAACTGAGGCACAGAGGGGGGACATTGGCCAAGGTCCAAGCAAGCAGGAAAGAGAATCCCAGGAGTCTGGCACCCAGCCTTCCCTGCTGTAATCCACCAGCCCCCACTCCCCTCCAGAAGCCGGGGGGAGAACCCAGTGAGTCCTGTGAACTGAGCCATGTTGTTCCCTAGCTAGGGGTAGTGTGAACTGTCAATCAGGACGCCTTTGGGTTCCATCCCCAGCTTCTACCTATGTCTCTTGTGCCTCAGTTTCCCTCCCACCCTGGCAGGCTGTTGTTGGAGGTAGGTTTCATGGCAGAGCAGCGCCCCACTCCTCCCTGTGATCGTGCCTCTGCTGGACCGGGGCATGTGGGTCTTTCACCCAAGGGGCGCGGGCTTCTCACTGCCCAATTGGTTTCTCCCTCCACACAGAGAAAATTGCCAGCAAAACTCTCCGCCACGCTGAGCCGCCATGAACTTCCGGGCACGGCGGGGGCCACTAGGCCACAGCGGCCTCCCCGTGAGCCCTGGCACTCCAGCACCCTCGTGGGCTCGATGCCCTCTCCTGGCCGGCAGGAGCGGCCCGTGGAGAAAGACCAGGACTGCCACTATCGCAAAAGTCAGGACTCCTTTTATTACCAGCTAAAAGCCCCGGCGCAGCCCCATCTCCAATAAAACATCACGCAGCCTCCCCCTGTCCTGTGTCTCACTCGGACCCTGGCAGGCTGGGGGAGAACCAGGAAGTCCTTGGCTCCCAGCCCCCCCTGGCTCTAACCACTAGCCCACACTTCCCCTCCCAGAGCTGGGAGAGACCCAGCGTCCTGGCTCCCAGGTCCCCCCCGCTCTACCACTAGCCCCGCCACTGCCCTCCACGAGTCAGACAGAGAAGCCAGGCGTCCCAGCTCAGGGTCACATTCACACAGTAGGAATCCGATCCAGGTGGGACTCGGCAGAATGGCACCTGCCGCAGGCGACTGAGCTCTTCCCCTTCGGGTGGGGCTCAGGGGGCCCCTTCATCGCAGCTGGTTCTGGAGGGCCTTGCAGGGACGGCCGGCGTCGGAGTCATAAGCAGCAGAGCGGGGGAAAGTTTCAGGCTAGTCAAAGCAACGGGGACAGGACTTCTGGGTTCTCTCCTCGCATACGGGAGAGGGAGTGGAGGCTAGTGGTTAGAGCAGGGGGAGGCCCGGACTCCTGGGTTCTCTCCCGGCTCTGGGAGGGGAGTTGGGGGCTGGTGGAGAGCAGGGGAGCCAGGACTCAAGAGGTGTCTGTGAGGCTGGGTACAGACCCTGTGGAGGGGCGGGGGCAAATAGTGGCTGTAAGTAGCACCCTTGCTGACTCGCACTTCCACCCCGTCCAGCGGCACAGGAATTTGTGTGTCTCCGAGTCCTGTCGGCCGGGGCGTTCTCTGCGGTCCGGCGCGCTCTGGCGGGCTGGGGAGCGGCTCAGTCCTGGGCTGCTGGATGTTGAGCTCGTCTGCTGACCCACCACAGACAGGTTTGGGTAGGGGGCCCCATGGGTGCAAGGCACCACACAGACCCACTTGCCACTCCCCTCCAGACGCCAGGGAGAGAACCAGGAGGCCTGGGCTCCCTGCATCTAACCACCAGCCCCCACTCCCCCTCCCGGAGCCGGGGAGAGAACCCAGGAGTCCCGGGCTCCAGCTGCTCTTAACCCACCACCCCCACTCCCTCTCGGAGCTGGGAGAGAACCCAGGAGTCCGGGCTTCCCAGCCCCCCTGTCTTAACCCACCAGCCCCTTCTCCCCTCCAAGCGTTGGAAGAACCAGGGTTCTGGGCTCCCAGTTCCCCCCATCTAACCACCAGCCCCCACTCCCCTCCCAGAGCCAAAAGAGCCCCAGGAGTTGTGGCTCCCACCCCACCGTGCCATGGGTCGCTCACCCGAGGGCTCCTGTTCCAGCTGGTGAGAGGGGCTCCGGGAAGCCTGAGTCCGGGCAAAGTTGGCACTGACCTGGGCTGGGGTCTGGACCCCTGGGCCAAGCAGCGCTCTGCCCAGAGGTGGGGGAGTGGTTAGCCCAGGCCCCACCCATCAGCCATGCCCCGCCCTCTTACCCTAGCTCTGCCCACTTGTCCCCGCCCACCTGGCCTTAGCCACCACCCACATTGTCCTCTCTGCCCACTGCATTACATATGGACTCCCCCTTCTCCGCCTTCCCTAGCCCCGCCCCCATACCTGTCTCCTGCAGGATGTGCTGCATCTGGGGCCCCAGCGTCTCCCTGCAGCCCCCGCAGCCACCTCCCGCTCTGCTGGGCCACGTCCCGGTGGTAGAGGACGCAATAGGCCCAGGACGGCCGCCCGGCGCCGGCACACAGCCTGCGGCAATAGCCCCACCCAGCTTGCAAGGGCCTCCTGCAGAGGCGGGAACTGTCAGAGGTAGACCCCCGCTGTTCTGCCCAGAAGAACCCCGGCGTCCGGGTTCCCAGCAACTGCCAGGGCTCCCCCGCTCTATATTCCACCAAGAGCCTACTCCCTGCCAGATCCGTGAGGGAACCCAGGCGTCTTGCCCCCCTACGCCCACCCAATCCACCCTGCCTGAACCCCCACTTCCCTGCCAGGATCCGGGAGGAGAACCCAGGCATCCTGGCTTCCAGCCCCTTGCCCACGATCCCACCACCAGAGCTGGATGGGCAGATCCCCAAGGAGCAGGAATCCAATCTCCCCACCCTGTCTGGAGATACAGTGACTGCTTGAGCCCCTGGTTGGAGGAGTGGGGGTTCTGAAGGGAGGGTCACCTCAGCAGGGGGTGTTGGGGGTGGTGACTGGCCGGTACCGTTGGGTCGGGAGCGGCCTCAGTGTTCTCCAAAGGACGAGGTTCACTGACCACACGCTCCAGGTAGACGTTGCCCCCAACCAGCCAGGCAGGATTTCAACCTCAGGCAGAAGAGAAAGGGACACTAAGACGGGGACAAAGCCCCGCCCCATTCCCTCCCCCTGAGCCAGCCAGTCCCGCCCTGGAGCCAACACCCCCCTGATGGGACAGGCCCCTTTGCCCCCTGAGCCCAGGCCAGCTCTGCCCTGGCCAGATCGGAGCCGACACACCCTAGAGGGGATGGGGCCCCATTTCTCTGCCCTACCTGGCCCCTGTCGTGCGCTGGCTGCAGGTCAGCAGCAGGGGCGGTGCTGCCGGTCAGCAGATGGTAGAGGAAGAGCCAGGGCTTGGACTCCCCCACCAGGAAGCGGTTTTGCAGGAAGCTGAGTGGTTCACGATCTCGGCCAAAGGCCGGCGTTGCCGGCCTGGCGGCCTCCTGCAATTGTTCCTGAAAAGCCTCTGGACACCTGCAGGTGCCATGGGATGTCAGCAGTGGTGCTTCCCAGGGCAGCAAGGAGAACCCAGAGTCTGGCTTCCCAGCCAACCCAGCTGTAACAGACAAGCCCCACACCCCTCCCAGAACCAGCAGAGAACCAGGAGTCCTGGCTCCCAGCCCCCCTGCTCTAACCCATCTGACCCCTCCCCTCCCTCCCCAAAGCCAGCAGAGAAACCAGGACTCCTGGCTCCCAGCCCTCCCTGCTCTAACCACCTGACCCCCCCCTCGCAGCAGGAGAACCAGGGAGTCCTGGCTCCTAGCCCCACCTGCTCTAAACCCACCTGACCCTCCCTGCCAGATCCAGCAGAGAACCCAGGAGTCCTGGCTCCCAGCCCCCCCCTGCCCTCTTAACCCACCAGCCCCTCTCCTCCCAGAGGCCAGAGGAGAGAACCCAGGCATCCTGGGCCTGGCTCCCAGGGGCTGATTACCCTCTGGAGGAGTCCTGCAGTGTCTGTCTCCAGCAGCTCCCCATGGCGGTAGGATCTCTTTCCTGTATCGCAGGGTGCGCCTCTTGCGCCCGCCGCTGCCTGATCCGCCAGCTGGTTGCGTCTCTTCCAGCCGCTCGGCTACGCCCTCCGAACTTGCTACCAACCTGGGGTGGTGGCGGGGAAGGGGTGTCAGCACATAGCGGGGCCTCGATCCTGCCACATGCCTTCCACCCAGGGCAGTGTGCTACTTAGCCACACAGGCAGTCACTGTTCCATTAGCTCCCCATCTTCGTTGAGCAATGGCTCAGGCTCTCTGCAGCCTAGGTCGCACCTCGGTGAGGATGACTGTGGCTCAGCTCTTGTCAGGGCTGACCACGAGGGCTAGAAATGTTACCCTTGATGTTTTTCTGCCACGATCTGAGATTCTGCACAATCACTTGACTCCCAGAGCAGACCTGGGCCTCGTGTTAGCCCTAGCCACATGAACTCCTCAGGTCCGCAGACCTGACTGGAGAGCGGCCCCCCTCCAGCCCAAAACATTAGCGGCCCCACTACGCGTGAAGCCCCGCTCCATGGATGCTCCCCCACACAGCCCCTTCCCATCCAAACCTGGTTGAAAATGATTTAGGAAAGGCTCTGTATCCACCCCCAGCAGCCACCTACCTTCCACAGCCCCCCAGTCTCCCCTCCCACATAGAGCCCTTTCCCCCAATGTGCCCCCCCCACATCCCCACCCACCAAAATATCCTTCTTTGTTTTGGGAATGGGAGACTCAGCCCCTAGCATTCTGCCAGCATCGGGCGGTCTGTCTGGGTGGACCGGGGTGGGTGGAGCACTGTCCTGCTAGAGCTAACCCACAGCTGCGATGGTAGGCCGCACCCCCCATGAAGGGACCCTCACCTGTTGCACGGTGCTCTCGGCTCGCTTGCTGCCAGGCACCTCAGCCTTGCGCAGGAAGGTAGCAAGATGCTGTGGGCGTGGGTGAAAGAACTCCGTGTAGACACCAAAGGCCACAGCGTCCCATGTGTGGGTGCAGACCCGGACGGATGCTGCCAGCCTCACAGCGAGGGAAGGCCGGCCCGACCTGGCCAAGGGACAGCCAGGGGCTTAGCCAGGGAACCCCTGCACCATCCCTTGGGTAGCACCCAGGTGGTCCCTGCCCCAGCCCCACACCTCCTCCATGGGATAAGACCCCAAGTTTGCCCGCCTTCCCATCCCCCCGCCCCCAGTGGGGCTAGGACTCAGTCGCCCCGGCTCCCAGCCCCCCCGCCCCAGTGGGGCTAGGACCCAGGCCCACCCCAAAGCTCCCAGCCCCCACCTCACCCCAGTGGGATAGCACCCAGCACCCCAGCTCCCAGCCCCCGCCCCCCCCCCAGTGGGGATAGGACCCAGCCATCCTGGCTTCCCAGCCCCCACACCCCCAGTGCGGGATAGACCCAGCCCCCTGTGGGGATAGCACCCAGGCGCCCCGCTCCCAGCCCCGCCCCAGTGGGGATAGCACCGGCATCCTGCTCCAGCCCCAGCCCCACCCCACTCCAGTGGGATAGCACCCCAGCTCCCAGCCCCCCCCCAGTGGGGATAGACCCAGGTGTTCCCAGGCCCCAGGCACCCCCCAGCGGTGTCACCTCTGCAGGTGGCAACGTGGGCCGTAAGGCCAGGGCGATGCGGCTCTGCTGCTTCCTACTCCCAGCTGCTTTGACCTGATCCAGCCTGCCCAGGCCGCCCCCACCAGCAGAGGGCCCCCAGCTGCGGGTGCTTGGGCCGGCATCTGGGCCTCCCGCAGCCGGCACGGCCCTGGGCCGGCAGCCCTGGGTCTGGGGCCAAGGCCTGGGGGGCAGGGCAGAGGCAGAGCAGGAGTTGAGAAGGAGAGCTGGGGCAGCCCCATGGGTGTGGGGCTCTAGGGGGGTCAGGCCAGGGAAGGGATGAGGGTCATGGTGGGTGAGGGCTACTGGGGATTAAACACTATATGTTGGCGGGCCAATGGGGTCACGCCCCTTCTAATTGGGGCAGGGCCACTGGAGTTCATGCTCCTCCCATGGGCGGGGTCACAGGAGTTTAAACCACTTGGGGGAGGTAGGGTCAATGGGGTCACACCCCGTTATTGGGGGCGTGGGCAACTGAGGTCACGCCCCGTCCCACTCGGGCAGTCATGTGGGGTTATACTGCCAGTTGCGGCTAGGGCCGTGAGGGACCTCCTATGGAACCCAGCGTTGGGAGACCCCCCCAACCTTTTCCTGTGAGATGGTACATTCTGTCTCCGCTTTTCCCTTTCCCCGGCTGGCCCCCGTAGAGCTCAGGGTAGCTACCTCCCTTTGCCAGCAGGAGGGGTTGGGGTCACACGGTGGAGCTCTAGCGCCATCTAAGTTGGCCCGGATGGAAAGCTGCGCTTGTTCTGCCAGCGGGCGTGAAGCTTAAGCAGGGCCTGTCGAGTTCAGGGATGGAAGGGAGACCTGTGTAGGAGCGCACGGCTGGACGTGCGCATGGCCCCTCACCCACGAGCTCTTGCATCAAGGAGCAGAGTTCCAGCCCAGCCCCTCCCCAAACCCATCCAGTCTGAGTTGCCATGTGTCAGCTGCCCTTTGGGCCACTGCTGCTCTGGGAG
Organism: Chelonoidis abingdonii; assembly: GCF_003597395.2. Lineage (NCBI taxonomy): Eukaryota > Metazoa > Chordata > Testudines > Testudinidae > Chelonoidis > Chelonoidis abingdonii. The sequence continues at coordinate 75,975,629 of NC_133771.1, read as the reverse complement.
GGGTCCAGTGTTAGGTGAGAGCGGACTCCTGGGTTTCTCTTTCCTGGCTTTGTGGGAGGAAGCCAGGGTTATGGACAGTATCAGAGTTTGGAAGGGAGCCTCAGGCAGTATCTAGTTCATTACCCCCTCTCAAAGTGGGACCATCCCGCAGACCACGATGTTGCCCCAGAATCCCTAAATGGCCCTCAAGGATGAACTCACAGCCCTGGGTTTTTAGCAGGCCAGTGCTTCTGTTCTCTGCCTCTTCTTCCAGAGCTTCTAGCTACCTTAAATCTGTGCTTTAGCCTTTCTGGAATTCCATCCTAAATTGCACGCTGGCCCTCTGGGGAGGGTCCCCTTCACCTGCATGCGAGTTGGGGCACCTGGGGAAATACCCCGTGAAAGCTGGCAGGCTGATCTTACCTGAAACCCCTGCGGCTGGATTCGCCGCGGGCGCGCGCGGCGGGAGGGGGCGCGGGCTCGCGGGATCGCGCTGGTGGGAGATGGGGGGGGCACGGTCGCTTGCTGCCCCCCGCTGCCGGACTCTGTGTGCTACGATCCCCTCGCAGCGCCTCCCGGCCCGCCACCCCCACGGGGCTAGAGCGCACCCCCCTACGGCTGGGGGACCATCCAACGCGGCCGGGGGGCGGGGCGCGTTAGCCTCAATCACCCCCTGCCTTGCGGCTCCGGCCCCTCCGCTGGGAAGGTCGTTACTGTGAAGGGCAGGGAGAGTCCTTCCCACCCCCTACCCTCCTCCAGGGCTAGCAGCAAGCCAAGACTACCTAAAAATGCAAGTGAGAGGAGAGGAGGGTCCCCCTATCCCGCGTGTGATCAGTGCAGGCGCGCTTGTCTTGACCCTGCAATCTGCCAGGCTAAGGGCAGCTTCTCCTCCAGCCGCCCCACATCAGCCCGCGCCAGCATCAGTCAGCTGGGAAACAAAAACGTGCATGCAGACAGCACATAGAAAGGGCTTGTACTGGGCCTGTCTTTATCTCTGTCCCGCATTTGCGTTTACTGGGGGGAGGGCGGGTGTAAAAATGCGGTAGCTAAAGGGACACATGGCTGAGTGGTGCTCAGGAAGGATAATTTGACGATCTGCACGTGCTTTTATTATTATTTCAGGTGGGAGGGAGGATAGAGAGACTTGCCTACAATATGCCAGTAGCATCGACTCCTACAATTTTATTTCTATAAGGCACAAAAAAAAAAGTGTTTTGGCAGGCAAAAGTATGGTAAACAAGAGCAAAACAAACAGAGTAAAATAATTACTGACTGTTTGTGAAATAAGCCCCACATTGGAGTAGTTCTTAAAATTGGTCTCCCAAGGCAATTCATGAAACCTAAAGGACTTTCATTGTTAACAGCAAATATTTATTTGAAATACTGGCTCATTAGCTGAGAATTGAAACAATATGAAGTGAAATGGTAAATGAGGAATCATGTATGGCAGTGTAAACAAGCACAAATGCTGGATATGAACCTCTCCTCGCCCCCCACTGAAATCTTCCAGCATTATATAATGTTGCCAAGCTTCAGCTACTGTACATCCAGGGAGAATATATCGTGATGATGAGAACATAATGATATTTATTAGAGTACACTGGAGTTGTTACCTGACAACTAGTTGTTACAGAGGTTCATCTGTTAGTTTCTCAGCTAGCTTCTCTGTAAACAACTGACTAAGCACTCAGTACAGATATATGATTCCCCAGAGTCACTGTCTCAGTCTGTCCTAGATCTTTGTGAAATGCTTATGGATTATTAACCTACTATATTCCCTGCTCTGTCTTTTAGCAATAGACATACAGGCACTGACAGTTCCTGCTTGTGAAAGGAGCATAAGGGGAAAGAGATATTGGGTAGTTTTCCACATAACATGATTATAGCTACTTCAAACACTAGCCTGCCTTACCAGAGTTATAGGATAAGGTGTGATCCACACCCCATTGAAGTCAGCAGAAATCTTTCCATTAACTTCAAGCCCATTTGCACTCAAGGCTGATGTTAATATACTCCAAGATTAAAATGACAATACCATTATTTTTCAAAGCAAAGTAGGATATGGAGTAGGAATTCCGCTGTCCTTTTCCTTGGGAAAAAATGAAAGTTGCTAGGACTCTCTCACTGGTGTCCTCTCAGACAATTGGTCAGGGGAATCCTAGGGCTTTCTCCTGCTCTCACTGGGAATAGAATGGTAAAACTTTTATTGAAGGAGCCCATTCAAATCACCAGATTCCAAATCCTAGCCAATTTCTATCCACTAAGTTCTAATGCTATCTTGCCAAGTGTTGGGCTAGGGTTTTTGTGTGGTAGGTAGTATACTTCTCTCTCAAGGTACTGAGTATTGACAAATAGTCTTACTTTAATGAGAAGCTGGATCCAGGTTAAATTATGGCTTTGTTTATTAAGGATAAAATATCCCCTCATCTTTTTCAAAGCTATTGCCATGCTCTGATTTCTTTGAATGAGAAGTTGAATCTCTTCATAAACTACTTCATGGGAAAGGAGTAACCACGTATTGTTGGAGAAGAAAGTTAGCCTTTTGTCATTCTATCATAGCCACATAATTTACCCTTTGCAAAACCTAGCTGCTGAGCCAACCTGCTCAAGCTGGAAATATTTGTTGTGTTTCTGATCTGAATTCCAAAATATTTTCACAGGATACAGCCTGCCAGCAGTACTAGTCCATACAATAAAAAGAATGGGTAGAGCTTTAAAAAAATAGAGAAATATAGAAATGTGCACAATGTAAGAGATCAATACAAATGGGTAACATGTTTAAAAGAACAATAGAAACAGGTCAAAGTTAAAAAGTAGGCAGAGATGAAAGAGAATAGAAAGGGGCAGAGGTTTAAAAAGTAGAAACAGGCAGTGGTTTTATATTTCATTAAATATGGTTTAAACATTCAATTGCACATACTGTTAAACTGAGACTGCAGTCCTGCAAACGCTTATGCCAGCAGTTCTCAAACTGTGCGTTGGGATCCCAAACTAGGTCATGGTCCCATTTTAATGGCTTAGACTTGCTGGTGCTCAGGGCTGAGGCCCGAGCCCCACTGCCCGGATCCAAGCCAAAGCCCAAGGGATTCAGCCCTGGGCGGCGGGGCTCAGGTTACAGGTCTCCTGGCTGGGGCTGACCCCTACATTGCCCAGGGCAGTGGGGCTCAGTCTTTGGCTCCCCGACCTGGGGCAGTGGGAATCAGGCGGACTCAGGCTTCGATCTCCCCTTCTGGGGATGTGTAGTAATTTTCATTGTCAGGGAAGGGGTTGCAGTTCAATGAAGTTTGAGAACCTCTGACTTATGCACATGTTAACTACTCATGTGTATAGTTAGAGACATAAATAGGGGCCAAAAAGAAAGGTCTAACTGAGTCCCATCTGTGTAGGAGGATGCCTGAGCCTGATTTCAGTGGGCTCTGAATGGGTACAAGGGTCTGTTCTGTTATATCCTTGGAGGCAGTCAGTTTAGGAAGAAATCACTTGAGGCCAGACAGCAGACAGCTAACAAAACTACCATTTATTTACACACACAGAGCTCACCTAACCGGCCAAAACAGGCTAGCCTATCTCCTAATAATCTAACTCAGTTGCCATGGGAACAAAAACCATGACAACCAAATACACAACATATTCCTCCCCCCCCCCAATAAGAACATCCCCTAAATAAAACACACTAGACTAGAGAAGGAGGGTAGACTGCCTCCATTCCCAGCTAAACCCTGGGGATTATTTTGCCCCATAACCGTGGGTTCGCCCTAGCTAAAGATCCAGCCGATGAGGAGGCCTTCTGTCTCTAGGTGGATTACGGTGAACTCCTGGTGTCCAGGGTCCGCAGCACGAACTGGTGAGGAGGTGGTATCAGCTCGTGCAGGGCAAAGGGGTATCTCAGCCCCGGCAGTAATGGAGGAGAACAGTCAGAAACAGGTGATTCAGTGTCTCACCAGAAGAGGTGAAGTCAGACCACTCAACTGCAGATTTGTCCTGAGGACTGGCATGACCTGGCAACAGCTGATCTACATGTCGCCGCCAGGTAAGATTCTCTGCAGTCCGGACTGTGTAGGAAACAGGTCCTGTTTGAGTGATAATCGTGGCAGGGACCCATTTAGCTCTGGAGTAATTCTGAGCCAAAACTGCTGTCCCGGGCTAAAGGTTTGGACTTTTTGCTCTGGGTGCCTGTCTGATGACTTGATATTGCGCTGATGGTTGCATCAATTTGTTCGGGGTTTAGAGAGGTTCAGCAGATCAAGCAAAGTGCACAGCTGTCATCCAATATTAGAACGGCCGGGGATGCCTGGGTTGTGCATGAGGTGTGTTTCTGTAGGAAAGTAAGAAGGTATCCAGATGCTTTTGAGTGGAGTGTTGTCCCTCATGATTTCAAAGCGTGTTTCATTGTCCTGCACAATCTTCTCAGCTTAATCCATTGGTGGATGGTGATATGGTGTGCTGATGTGATGTGGTGTATCCCATTTGCCTTTCATAAAATTTTGAAACAAATCCGACTACAACGAACTGCGGGTCCGTTGTCGCTCACAAGTTTTGTCTGGTGGACGAAATGACTATCCATAGTCTAACCTATAGTTTTTTGGATAGTAACTCTCTGCAGTAGCGGACTGTATTATAGAGCTTTCTGCCATTTAGATGGGCATCTACTGCCATATAGAATATGCTCCTTCAAGGGGCCAGCGAAGTCAATTGTGAATAACGTTGCCACGGTTTTCAGGCAGTCCCTGGTGTAGGGGCGCCCCATTGGCGGTGCATTCCTCACACCCTGACATGACATACAAGCTTTTTGCTCTCTTCAATAGATGTCCAATCCATGCCAGCCAAAATAGCTTCCCGCCCCCCCCCCCCCCCTGTGCAATTCCTTTCAATGCGCCTATTCCACAGTGACCGAATGTAGCTTGTTAACTCTATGATCTCAGTGGTGGTGGAATATGACACGTCTCTCCCACAACAAACAACAGATTGACGGATAACTCATCTCCTAGACATGTGGTAACAAGTAGGGTGAGATCGGAGAGGTTGTCAGATATATTCACATCACCAGGTCCATTAACTTGGGACCATACTGGGTCAATTGCGAGTTGCCTTCTTATCTGAGTTAGTCAGCTGATTGGGTGTATTCTCTACCTGTTCAAAGTAGAAGATTTCCTTGGGACACTACTTGATGTTTGACTGGCAAAGGCATCTTGAGAAGGGGCCATCTGCATTGTTTGTGGCAGAGTGGATTTCGCGATATTTGATTTCATATGTTGTGTGCTGAAAGTAACAATCCCAACGTTGATACGACTAGCAGCTAATGGGGGATGCTGTGTAGGTCCAAAATTGGCGTGCAGAGGTGATGGTCTGTGAGAAGAGTAAACTTTCACCAAACAGTACTGATGAACTTCCAATTCCAAAAACAATTCCTAATGCCTCACATTCGATTTGGGCGTAAGTTAGTTTCGTGCTTTGCTTAGAGTGCGTGAAGCAAAAGCAATAAGTCTTTCTTCCCCGAAGTACATAATGGTGTGACCACAATGCTCTCACTCCATAGTGGGGGCATCACAGGCCATTGTAGGGATAAGGATGGATTCAAAGTGCATTAGAACTTCAGAATTATAGCAATATCCTTAGCTTTGTTAATCAACATCAACAGGCTTCAGTCACTTCCAGGCCTGTGTCGCCCAAGGAGCTCATGAATGGTTTTAGCCACACTGCTAACTGTGAGATGACTTTCCATAATAGTTCAGTATTCCTAGAAACGGCACGGCTGGCTTACATTTTGAGGTGAGGAGCCTCCACAATAGCTTTTAACTTTTGCAGGTGCCTTATGAAGACCTGCGAATCAATGATGTGTCCTAAATATTCAACAGAAGGGCTTGAGAGAATTCACATTGTATTGCCACTCATAGGCCATTACTCATCCAGTCTTTGTAGGGTACGCTCTAATTTTCTTTAATGATCCTCTTCAATTCCTCCAGTGCCAGGATATCATCCAGATAGCACTGAATTCCTGACAAGCCACGCAAGATCTGGGGTATACCTCTGAACAGGGCGGGAGTAGATGTATTTCTGAAGGGTAGACGACATAATCGATAAAGCCCCTTATGAGTCACAACAGTCAACAAGCTTTTCATTAGGGGACTCATAGGGTCGGAGAGGGAAAACCCTATATGATCATTAGTCTGACCTCCTGCACAAAGCAGGCCACAGAACCCTATCCTCCACTTTTATAACAACCCCTAACCCATGATGAGTTATTTGGGACTTTTCATCGACGTGCATTCTGTAAAATATGCTTGGCTCAGATCAATTTACTGAACTTTTGTCCTCCAGCCAGGAGCGCCCTTTGCCCCCCGAGAAAAGGGTCTCGGATGCGGAAGCGGGTATGTGCTCTGCCCACAAGTACACTGGTTGACAGTGACTTTAAAATCACCGCAAATCTGGAGAGAGCCATTTCTTCACTATTGGCCGATAGAGATGGCTATGAGCTAATGGGTAACTGATTAGGACTCCATTGTGACCAGGTGACCCAGTCATGCTTCAACTTTTGGCCTGATTGGCATATGGTTACGTTCCGGCTTCAATATTTTGGTGGACTGTCAGTGTTAAATGTCACGTGATTCCCTTCATACTTCCCAAATCATCTCAAAACACAGCAGCATGTTTCCCACAAAATATAGGGGTTAGACTGGTTCTTCTTTTAGTATCCGGTGCACCTTTGCCCAGTTCAGCTGAATCTCCCATCAAGACCACCCATATAAGGCTGGTAGGTACCGTCTACCCAACAGTGGCAATTTAGCACGCCTGTCCATTGAGCTCCACCTTAACATCAATAGTTGCCCACAAATGGCACAGCTTCTCCGTATACGTCTTCAGAACAGTTTTTGTGCCTTAAGCGCGAAAGTGCTGTAGCTTTTCTTATACAACAGTTCTCGGAGGACCAGCGAGAACGGCTGCACCGGTGTCCAATTCCATGCGGAGAGTTTGCGCTATCCAACAACGGGTACCCAGTATCACTGTGAGCCCACTGCCAAAGACAAAACATGCACATTGCACTCCTCTTGCGATGAGTGGTCACCTTGATCATGCATGGGGTTGCTCTATGGGTATGCAGGGTTCCTCTTTTGTTGGCCAGACACGCAGCCTCTTTTTCTTTGTGTACAGCACACTACAATGTGTCCTCTTTGCCACAGTGTCACACACCAGGTCCTTACACCAGGATTCTGATGCCTGGTGACCGCTCTTACCCAGCAAGTAACATTCTTGACTCTGCACAGTTTTGTGTGTAGTCTCTGTGACATTTTGCACCCTAGGGATGCACCGATGTATTGCGTCCCCTTGTAGCCAGTTCACGAGACAGCAATTCAACAGCTTTCTGGTAATGTAAGCTGGCCTCTGTCAGTAGTGCTTCCGTATGCTTTACTGTACAGGCACACACTAACCTGTCACACAGGGCATCATTAAATCTCTTTAAATTCACAGTGTCTTGCTAGCTTTTTAAAATGCTACAAATTGTACAATTGTTTCATCTTCTTTTTGGTCTCTTTTGTGAACCTATATCTTCAGCAATTACCAGTGTTTGGGGAAAAATGGCCTTCAGGATTTCCACATGTCACTGTAAGATTTAGTCTTCAGGCTTACAGGTGTGGTAAGCTGCGTAGCAGGGATAGGTTTAGCCCCTACAACTCTAAGAATATTGCACCTTCTTCGCTTCTGTAATGTCATTGCAAACAAAAAGCTCAAACACGCTCAGTATACACATGCCACTGCTCTATATTCTCATCAAAAGGTTCCAGTGGCCTGGTCAGAGTAGCCATGATTTTTAGTTTCACTTTCACAGTCAGTGCAAACAAGCAGTTTTTTTTCTTTGTTTGTTTTTTTACCTTGACTTCTACTTCCTTCTGTTACGGGAGCAGCACTGGAATCCCATCCATCTTTGCCACTTGTTATATCCTTGGAGGCAGTCGGTTTAGGAAGAAATCACTTGAGGCCAGACAGCAGACAGCTAACGAAACTACCATTTATTTACACACACAGAGCTCACCTAACTGGCCGAAACAGGCTAGGCTATCTAGGCTATCCCCTAATAATCTAACTCAGTTGCCATGGGAACAAAAACCATGACAACCAAATATACAACATGTTCACTTACATCTAATTGCAGAATTGAGGCCTAAATGCATAATCCTGAAACTGTTACCCACACCCTTCCTCCTACTGTTTGTGACACTCACTAGTTACATCATGTCTTAACCTAGGCCCTGAACCTGCAACTGGATTCTCTAGAGTTGATGCCTGGTGCTATGTGGTACCTCCCCAGAGTCAATGGGGCTCCACATGGGTGCAGAGATCTGTACTAATGGATAAGACTGTGGGATCACTGTTCCAGATTGTAAACTCTCCAGGCCAAGGGCTGTACCTTCTTATATGTTTGTAAAGTGCCTGGCACACAGGGCCCAGTCCAGATCATGGCTTCTGGGTATAGCTGCAGTACAAATAATAATATAAGGCTAATATCTGAATCTGAGAAAGAGCTCTGGTTTCTTAGTACACATTTGTGGCATTGTTATTTTTCCAAGGTATGTTGAACATCTTTAAATCTGAAGTATTAGGTTTCTATTTGCAGCAAGTTATAGAACTTCTAGTGACTTCTGGTAAGACAGAAAATAAAATAAAATGTAATAGATTATTGTTACACGTGTCTTCAGTTTTGGGAAGGAGAGTTGCATGCTGCATTAGAACTTTGATTTATACACAGCATATTTTATTTTTCACTGGGTTTTAAGGAGGGAGAGGGAAAAGATTGAACAATCCACTGTAAACTTCACATTTCTACCAGGGGAAAGAGAGAGATGTGAAGAGATAGAGATCTCCCCCTGCCCCCAAACCCTTCTCCCAGTAGAGATGTAGCATATTTACAAATCTTTGCCAAACAGTAGAATGACATACATGGGGAAATTCAGATCTTAAATTAAATGGCTTTGCACAATGATTAATGGGTCTGATCCTGAGAAGTGCTCTGCCATGTCAGGCCAAGATTCAGCAAGGAACTTCTATCACATGCCTGAAGTCAACGCACTACTTACGTATGTAAAGTTATTCAGACAAGGTGGATGAGGTAACACCTTTTATAGGGCCAGCTTGTGCTGGTGAGAGAGACAAGCTTTCTAGCTCACACAGAGCTCTTCTAAGGGAAAAATCTAATTCCAGCAGAAGACTTCAATACAATTACAGATTCTACAAAAGATGCAATAAATCTTTTCAGTCCGATGCTCCAAGGACATGTTTGAGTAAATAATAAAGACTTTGGCCTTCTGGATAAATGGAGATAGATTCTGTGCAGTGCATCTACTTCTTGATTTTTTTTCCTTTCTGACTTTACCATGTTTACCAGTACCATAGATAACCAACATTTGATATATGTTCCAAGATGAATAATGTTGTGTTAAAGTGACTGTAAAAATCTCAGCAGATGTGTTTGTTCTGTGTGTTCAGAGTAATACCTGCTGACTTTGGTAACAAAAATACTTAAACTTTTTTTTCCCCTAAAAAAACCATAAACAAACTTCTGCTAAGCCCACAGAGTCAATACAGTTAAGTTTACAGGAACTGCAGATTCCATTCCATTTTGTGCATCAACAGAATGGCTTACTTAGTCCCAGCTGGTTCATGTCTACAGTGGATTTGCACAGGTAAGGGCATTCCATAAGTGTTACTGAGGGCATATAGCTGAGGTCCAATTTGGCTGGCAGTACCATTACTATTGGTGCCTGTGCAGGAGGCAAAGACACCCTATTTTGACTATCAGAGTCTAGACTGAGTTTGCAGGCCTAGCACTTAGGAAAAACAAACATGTCTTTACGTTTAAACTGAATACACTTGATATGTAAATAATTGAGAGCACATAAACATGGAACTCCTTTTATAGGGCATTTGACATTTTTACAGTCTTTTTTTTTAGATTTTAAACTTTTTCCACCATTGCTTGGATGGTCACTCTCCCTTCACTTGGAGGTTCTCATTTCAGTTACCCAATTCCCCACACACACCTTAATGATGAATTTGGGGCCCACCCTCTGTCTTAACCCCCTTGCAGCATTCCTGGCTTCCTTCCATTCACTTCTAGGGTTGCCAATTTTGATTGGATGTATTCCTTGAGATTTTATCACATGACATTATCTTTAATTAAAGATTAATCTTTAATTCCTGGAGACTCCAGGCCAATCCTGGAGGATTGTCTACCCTATTCATTTGTGCTGCTCCAAACTCTATGCTCATACAGCCTAGAATTCTCCCCCAACTTCATTAAGTGTTAGTGAATACACAGTTCAATAGGAGGCAGCCAACCTCAGTGCAGCATGAACAGTTTATGCAGAGAGGATGGGGTTCATAATTAAGGTAGGAAGGATGAGAAGGTTTCTCACTGCAGGAAATGTGGAAAGAAAGTCACTTAGGTGAATGTGAAAAAAAATCCACAATGTCCCATACTGCTAAAGGTTCCCATGCCATTTAACACTAGTTAATCTGAAAGTATTCTTGCACAACTTTGCAGAGCAAGGACAAGCTACAATTGTTTCCAAGAAATTCCATTGGTCCGAATAAAATAATGAATATAAAATGTATGGAAATATACCTATATCATAGAACTGGAAGGGTCATCAAGTCCAGCGCCCTGCCTTCACTAGCAGGACTAAGTACTGAGTTTGCCCCGGATCCCTCAGTGGCCCCTTCAAAGATTGGATCTCATTAGCCAGGTGAGAGGGATAGCTCAGTGGTTTGAGCATTGGCCTGCTAAACCTACAGTTGTGAGTTCAATCCTTGAGGGGGCCACTTTGGGAGCTGGGGCAAAAATCAGTACTTGGTCCTGCAAGTGAAGGCAAGGGGCTGGACTCAATGACCTTTCAAGGTCCCTCCCAATTCTAGGAGATTGGTATATCTCCAGTTATAAATAAAATATCCTGGGTTTAGCAGCCCAACACTCAAACCCCTGAGCTATACCTCTAGGTACTTTAAGTACATATAAATTCTAAAATGCCAATGATGCATGCAGGCTAAGATTAATCACAATTAAAATAGTTGTCACAAAATCCTGTTTTGGTTTCCATAACACAGAACTTTTAAGAAACATTTTCAGAAAACTTGCAGCTATTGAAGTCCAATGACAGAATATTAATTAGGGTAGTCCATATACGAGCTGTAAAGGTAGCATTAAAATCTATTAGTACTGTAATCTGTGGTATGAATTGTGGCATTAATTAATAGTGCAAATTGGTGTAATAATATCCACCACTATCAAGAGTTCAGTAACACATTTCTTTTCTTTTTAAAGTAAAATTAAGTTGTTTGAAGAATACCAAATATATAATGTAGTGCCTGATGAATCTTTACTCATGTGAGCAATCTTTACTCATCTGACTTCAGTGGGAATAAAGGCTACTTGAGTGAATAATGGTTGGCAAGGCCCTGACACATTATTTTTAAAATATTTAAGCCTATGATCTATTAATAATAGAGTAGGGACTGGATCTTACTCTCTGGACTCAGGTAAAACTCTCATTCAATTCCTGATACAGGAGTAATCCAATGGATACATGGCTGCTTTGCACCCTCCGAATGATGCAAAGCAGCTGGTACATGAATGAAGATTCATCCCCCTATTTTCAGTCATTTACTTCTTAATTACAATAATTCTTTTTGCTGAAGGTTCTCATGTATGGTCTCAAATCTAAGGTGTTTATTTTCTGAAAAGTTTTTCTTTAATTTTCTGTTGAGCTATTTTTGAATTATGCAGACATAAAAATATATATTTATTTGGGGATGTAAAGGTACAGATATACATCTGGTTCTAGGAGGATGCAACTCCATGTAAACAGAGTTGCAGCCACTTACACCCCATCTAGACTACGCGCCGTATCGGCGCGTTAAAATCGATTGCTCGGGGATCGATATATCTCGTCTGATCTGGACGGGCTATATCAATCCCAGAGCGCGCTTAGATCGATTCTGGAACTCTACCAAAACAAATGGAGTTCCGGAATCGACATGGCGAGCCGCACACATCGATCCCGCGCGGTGAAGACGGGTAAGTAAATCGATTTTAGATATTCGATTTCAGCTACGCTATTCTCGTAGCTGAAATTGCGTATCTAAAATCGATTTTCGCGCGTAGTGTAGACGTGGCCTTACACTAGATCTGAATTAGGCTCAAAGGGTTCAGATGTGGAATTTTTGTCTTTGTATAACTGAAAAAGCTGTGTTTTCAAGTCTGGAATTTTAAAGACATGGTCCTTGAAGAGGAATGGAGCTGCTTTTTAAAATTTACCAAAAATCAATTATGAAATAATGAAGTAAAGTGATTTAAGGGAATTAAAAAAAAGAAAAAAAGGACTACCAAGTTGCACACCAAATTTAAATAATTCTAATGGCATGATTTCATTTTGCTTTCCTTCCCTTTTCTATTTATTGCAGATTAAAAGCTGAATCCTTTGAGCCTAATTCAGATCTAGTATAAGTCTGGCATTACATTTTCTTTTATATTCAGTAGGCATCATACTCATCTATGGTGCTACAGAAATGATAAATAATAATGGCCAGTAGTTCATTTAATTTAATGATTTAAGCACACTAAATTCCAAAAATATTCTTCTGAGAGTTTATTTCAATGACCGGATAATTTTTGTCTGATGATATATGACCTGTCCTTGGTGTGTAAAGAGTACAGTTATAGATTCATTGATTTAAAGTTAGAAGGAACCACACTACCTTTGTCTGACCCCCGGCAGAACACAGGCCAGAGAATTTCACCCAGTAATAGCATCGCTGGAGGGAATTATTCTTTCTTGCTGCATAAGTGAATGCTATCAAATCTCATAATTTGTTGTTCAGCTAGAGCATATCTTTTCAACAGACATCCAATCTTGATTTAAAGACTCCAAGTTATGATGGAGTTACCACTTTCCCTGGTAAACTGTTGTAATGATTAATAACCTTTACTGTTAAGAATTTGTATCTTATTTCCCGAATGACTTTTTCTAACTTCAGCCTCCAGATGCTGGATCTTGTTATACCTTTGCTAAATCAAAGGAGTCTCTCACATCAGATGTCTCCCTATGTAGGTCCTTATAAACCATGATCAAGTCGCCTGAGCCTTCCTTTTGATAAACTAAATAGACTGAACATTTGAGAAGTACCTATGATGAAGAGTGCCTCAAGGCATTGAGTCACTCTTTGGCACAGCTCATAGTGTGTTATTTGGAGAAACTTCTTAAAGACATTATTAGGTTTTGGGAGATGTCAGATAATTATATCACGCATCCCCCAAAACCTACTAATGTATTTAAGAATCACACATTCCTAAAAAAGCAAAACTGAAAAACTTACCCCAAAATCCAACCCTCTACATTTGAACATGAGAGCTTTCGGTCAAATAAATGTCTACGTACACTTCTTCTCTAGTCTTATAATTTTTTTTAAGAACATAATGCCATATGTTTCCCTGGGATACGTGCCAAAGAGGAAACAGAGAAGATGTAACTTATGTGTAAATGTCCTGTGGGAGCTTCTCTACAAGATGAAGTTGTATATTGACATCCCACAGCTGTTGAAAAACATCCACAACATTCAAGTATCAGAGGGGTAGTCGTGTTAGTCTGTATCCACAAAAACACCAAGGAGTCTGTGGCACCTTAAAGACTAACAGATTTATCGGCATAAGCTTTCATGGGTAAAAAAACCCACTTCTTCAGATGCATGGAGTGAAATTACAGATACAGGCATAAATATGCTGGCACGTGAAAAGAAGGGAGTTACTGGTTCTCCACTTGTAAGGTGTTGACAAGGCCAAGTCAGTCAGGGTAGATGTGGTCCACTCCCAATAACTGATGAGGAGGTGTCAATACCAAGAGAGGGAAAATTGCTTTTGTAGTGAGCCAGCCACTCCCAATCCCTATTCAAGCCCAAATTAATGGTGCCAAGTTTGCAAATGAATTGTAGCTCTGCAGTTTCTTTCTGAAGTCTGTTTTTGTAGTTTTTTGTTGAAGGATGGCTGCTTTTAAATCTGTTATTGAATGTCCAGGTAGATTGAAGTGTTCTCCTACTGGCTTTTGTATGTTACCATTCGTGATGTCTGATTTGTGTCCATTTATTCTTTTACGTAGAGACTGTCTGCTTTGGCCAATGTACATGGCAGAGGGGCATTGCTGGCACATGATGGTATATCACATTAGTAGATGGAAGCTGGAGGCATGTAGGTAAGTATAGCAGTCAGTAGGTTTCTGGTATAGGGTAGTGTTTATGTGACCATCACTTATTTGCACTGTAGTGTCCAGGAAGTGGATCTCTTGTGTGGACTGGTCCAGGCTGAGGTTGATAGTGTGGTGGAAATTGTTGAAATCCATGTGGAATTCTTCAAGGGCCTCCTTCCCGTGGATCCATGTGATGAAGATGTCACCAATGTAGGTCAAGTAGAGGAGGGACACTAGGGGACAAGAGCTGAGGAAGCGTTGTTCTAGGTCAGCCATAAAAATGTTGGCATACTATGGGACCAGTTGGTATCCATAGCAGTACCGCTGACTTGAAGGTATAAGTTGTCCTCAAATCAGAAATGGTTGTGGCTGAGGACAAAGTCACAAATCTCAGCCACCAAATGTGCCATGGCATCATCAGGGACTCTGTTCCTGACAGCTTGTAGTCCATCTTAGTCTTATACTTACTGACCTCTATACTTACGTCCATGCCTCCAGCTTCCATCCAGGACACATCACGCAATACATTGTTTACAGTCAAGCCCTAAGATACAACCACATTTGTTCCAATCCCTCAGAGACAAACACTTGCAAGATCTTTATCAAGCATTCTTAAAACTACAATATACACCTGGGGAAGTGAGGAAACAGATTGACAGAGCAAGACAGGTACCCAGAAGTCACCTACTACAGGATAGGTCCAACAAGGAAAATAACAGAACACCACTGGCCATCATGTACAGCCTCCATTTAAAACCTCTCCAGCACATCAACAATCTACAACCTATCCTGAAAAATGATCCCCCACTCTCATAGACCTTGAGAGGAAGGCCAGTCCTTGCTTACAGACAGCCCCCTAGCCTGAAGCAAATACTCAGGGTATGTCTACACTACAGGATTATTCCGATTTTACATAAACCGGTTTTGTAAACAGATTGTGTAAAGTCGAATGCATGCGGCCATACAAAGCACAATAATTCGGTGGTGTGCATCCATGTACCAAGGCTAGTGTCAATTTCTGGAGCGTTGCACTGTGGGTAGCTATCCCGTAGCTATCCCATAGTTCTCACGGTCGCCCCCACCTATTGGAATTCTGGATTGAGATCCCAGTGCATGATGGTGCAAAAACAGTGTCGCGGGTGATTCTGGGTAAATGTCGTCACTCATTCCTTCCTCTGTGAGTGTGAATATGCCAACGGCCAGTGCAGCCCTCGAGTTTTCGCGCCCTATTCCCCTTGGCTACCAACTCGCTAGAGTGCCATGAGACATGGCAATCGATCGAGCCCATTTGCCTGTATATCACTGTGCACTGTACTGTGATATCACTCCGGAGTGGCACATAGCCGAACATGCGTACTACAGCTACTAGCAGGCGAAGCAGATCTTTGCTCCTCTGCGCGATAGCAGAAGACGGATCTACTCATGGTATTCTGGACACATTTCCTGCTGTGATTGCTCAGCATATGAGCTGCCGTAGTTGCACTGAATGGCGATATCAGGTCATTCGGCCATTGTAATCTGCTGCTGTTCCAGGCGTAGATATCTAGGCTGACCTTCAACGCAGGCTCGCGGCGGGCTGCAAAGGATAAGAATGTGAATGGGCCCCCTGGGTCATCCTTTCCTTTATGTCTTATGTAGGAGAATAAATAAGTCCTCATCTGCTTTGCATATGATGGAAGACAAACCGATAGTACCTAGTAAGTAAACACCGATGCTTCTCAGGTGATACCAAAGAGAGCACAGAACATCCAGTCAAGAATGCCACACTATATTATTAGAATGAAAGCTAGTCGATTGCCCTCTGCTCATGAGTGGATATCTCCTGACAAGCATCCACAGCCCACCCGTTGTCCTTCCCGCTCCTTGCGCCGTCCGAACCACTTCTGGGCTACGCCGTAATTGCAGGAAAAGTTCATACCCCCATTTGTGTGATCAATAATATAAGAATGCGAAATAAGTAAACTACTGACTATTTGAGGTAGAAGAGGAATAAGAACGAGGGGAGGCAGCCTCCAAGCTTGGCTAATGATATCACACTCCGCACGACTATCTACCACCAGCTAGTTGCAGGGGCAGATGCAAGCGCGGCTACTCTCCCACTCTAAAGTTGGAATAGTTCAGGCTCATCTTGACGGCTATCGTCTTTCCCTTCAGACATAGCTGCTGATGAGAGTCGAAAAGGTCGCTGAGGAGTGTCTCGCGCCCGAGGTGGCATTGAGGGAGTGAATCTGCGTTACTCAGCCAGTTCTGTTGTACTCCCTCCTCGTCAGGCCCCCCAGTTAACCGGAGCATTACAGACATATTATGGTTACACCAGCGCACACCGACCGACCTCCCTAGAGGCTCAGCCAGAGCATACTTGGTCTGACTTTACATAGGATGGGTTTACCAGATCCAATTGTACCATGCACCCGTTGTACTGTCTGCACCGGCAGTGGAGTGGAGGTAGATTGGATGCTGCCCGACGTGCCTTTCATTGGCAGCACGCGTATCCTTTTCAGCGCAGCAGTGCAGTAGAGTATATGCAGGTGACATTGGAAAAAGTCAAAGAAGACGATTTTTGTTCCCTGTTCTTTCACGGGTGGAGGGCGGATAATGATCAGTACCCGACAACCGAGAATGTACTCGACCCTCTGCACCTGATGACCCACAGGCATTGGGAGCTCAGCCAAGAATGCAAATGCTTTCGGAATGCTGGCATGACTGGGTGGATAGCTGGAGTGCTCAGTCCCCCCTCTCTTCCTCCATGAGCATCCATTTGATTCTTTGACTTCCGTTACGCTTGTCATCACAGCACTGTGCTTGTGGACTCTGTTATCATAGCCTGGAGATTTTTTCAAATGCTTGGATGTCGTCTTCTGTAACGGCTCTGATAGAACCAGATTTGTCTCCTCATGCAACGATCAGTTCCAGTATCTCCGTTGATCGCAGCTGAGCTCTTTTTGGATTGGGACTGCTGCCATCCGTGCTGATCAGAGTCCATGGCTGGGCAAACAGGAAATACAATTCAAAAAGTTTGCGGGGCTTTTCCTGTCTACCTGGCCAGTGCATCCGAGTTCAGATTGCTTTCCAGAGCGGTCACAGTGGTGCAGTCTTGGATACCGCCCAGAGGCCAATACCGTTGATTGCGGCCACACTAACCCTAATCGATATGGTAATACGATTTCAGTGCTACTCCTCTCATCGGGGAGGAGTATAGAAACGATTAAGAGCCCTTATTCAATATAAGGCCTCGTTGTGTGGATGGGTGCAGCGTTAAATCAGTTTAACGCTGCTAAAATCGGTTAAACTAGTGTAGAACCAGGGCCTCCACCAGCAACTACCAGCACCAACAGCCACAGAAACACTAACGCCAGGAACCAAGTCCGTAACAACCTCTGTGCTACCTCTGTCTCAATTACTCATAGTGACACCATCAAGAGACCCCAACCACATCAGCCACACCACCAGGGGCTCATTCCATAGTACATCTACTAATATAGATATAGTGATGCGATGTGGCAACAACCCACCTCTCGCCATGTAGGGTGCGGACAGGCAGACAGACAGTCTCTACGTAAAAGAAAATGGAACAAATCAGACATCAGGAATGTAATATAGGAAAGCCAGTAGAGATAAGCACTTCAGTCTCCTGGACATTCAATAATAGATTTAAAAGCAGTCCATCCTCAACAACAAAATTCAAAAACAGACTTCAAGAGAAATGCCAAGCTACAATTCTTTGCGAACTTGGGCAACCATAATTTTGGGCTGATTGAATAGGGACTGGAGTGGCTGGCTCACTACCAAAAGCAATTTTCTCTCTGAGTATTGGAGTCCTCACAGTATTTGGGTGGACACATCTACCCTGATGGACTTGGCCTTCAGCACGGGTTCTCGCACTTGTAAGGTAACCCTTTCTCTCTGTGCCAATATTATTATTGCCTGTATCTGTAATTTCACTCCATGCATCTCTGAAGAGTGGGTTTTTTTACCCCACAAGCATATGCCCAATAAATCTATTAGTCGTTAAGTGCCGTTGGCGCCTCGTTGCTTGTTCTCCACAAACATGACTTACGAGAAAAAAGAGGGTTGTGGTTTTGTAGCTAAGTGGAGGATTGTACATGAACTAAAGTTAGTACATTGTCAGCACTTAGTCTGTTGACAGACTTTAATTTGCTTCCCTTTAAAAGATGCTGTTAGACTTGGCGGACTCACCACGTGCGGAACCTCCTGCTGGTGACTTCTGGGACTTAGCTCTGTTTTTCAGCCAAGAGCACCCTACTGCAGACTGGTGATTTGCCTGTCCTCTGGCCTCTGTGTCCTCCCGGACTTGGTGCCCTTTTACTGGGTGCTGACCCTTGCAAGTAACCCCTCTCTTAGGTTCTCCCTCCTTGGGAACCCACCACATTCCCACATTGCCTCAGTTATAAGGCCAACTGCAGTCATCGTCTAGCACCACAACTTGGGCAGACTTCAGTATCAGCCCCTCATTCACTTTTGGCAAGGAGGTTTGAACCTACGCCTTGGTCTACCCCTGGGTGCCCTCTGCACCCCCCGGTACCTTTTAGCCCCAAATGTAGTTTGCAGCCTGAGGCTTTCCAGGCTGAGCTCCGAGCCCTCTGCTTTTCCCCGAGCCCTGCATCCACTCAATACCCTGTGTTCTAGCTAACCTGCACCAGCCCTCCTCCCTCTACAGCAAGTGAGACTACCATGGGTTTCTGGCTCCCAGCCCTTATAGGCCAGCTGGGGCCTGAGTCGGGATGGGCCACAGCTGAGCTACGTTTCCACAATCAGCCCAGGCTTCTTTCCCCAGCCACACTCATCCTGGGCTGTGTTTTTTCACCCCTTCAGCCAGGAACAGGGATCCACGTGATACTGGTCACTCTGTCCGCTTGGCTGCCCTGCTGGGCTGGATGCTTTCCCCCCCTTGCTGTCTGGCTGCCTGCTGGTGGAGCTCCTTCTCCCTCTGGGCTGTGCTGGCGAGTGCACATCCTTGGATTGTGCTGCTGGCTTGCTGCTGCTACTGCTGCTCGAGGGAGGTGGGGGGCCTGCTTGGCCACCCCCCACTCCTCCACTCCAGAGGAGAAGCCAGACCCCACCGACCGACCACCGCCACCGCTTGTTGCCACTTGAGGTGTCCTTCCGGCCTGGCCACCAGGGTGCCGGAGGCGGGTGCTGCTGCTGCGGAAGCTTGATTGCTGGGTAGCTGCGGAGCCTGAGAGAAAGAAGGCTCAGACGACCACCGTGCTGGAGAGTCATACAGGACTCTGGAGACCACGTGGAGGGGGCCTTTTTTTTTCAGGACCGAGTTAATTCTTTGACGTGCTCAGTGGTGGGTGTAGACTGGTTTGTTGGGCACAGGGTGTGCGTTGAGCCTGCCCCCTGGTCCATCTGTGCCCCCCCTGCCAAACCACCCCCACACACCGCTCCCCCTCCACCCACCCCCACAGACCGCCTTGCCATCTGCCTCAGGTTCGCTGCCTTGTGGACTCAGCTGCTTGCCTGCCTGCCACGCCCTTTGCACCGTTCTGCGGTCCCACAGCAAGCCCAGCCTATGACTCTACACAAGTGCTCGTGGGGCGTGCACCGCACCCCCCCCTTTCCCGCATGACCCACTGCCCTCCGCAACCAGACCCTAGCGTTTTCCCCTATGTTGCCTGCCCGTTCCCCTTGTGGCCTGTTTGCCCCCCCACCAGCTTCAGTTTCATTTGCTGCCCCACCCGTTTCCCTCTCCAGCATTGTTGTCCCACCCTCCGGCCTGGAAGCTGCCCCTTGGTCCTCGCGCCCACTCCCGGCCTGTTGCCTCCCTTTCCTATGGCCCCTTTGCCTCTGATTGGCCCCTCCCCCATGCGCCCGTGGCCCCCTTAGTCGCTTTGTGCTCTCCTCCCCCGTTTGAGTTTCTCCCCCTTCACTCACCGCCCCACTGCTGTTGTGTTCCGCGCCCCTCCCCTAGTGCGGCTAGATGACCGCTTCGCTCCGTGTGGTGACTGACCCCCACCTCAATCCTTCCTATCCCCTCCTCAGCCCCGCTCCCTTTCTGCGCTCCTCCTCCCCTGCCTAACAGCCGCAGGAGAGTGTTGACCTCCTCCCTTCCCCTCCCCTTCTCCAGTATTCTCCTCCCTCCTCCTCGACCATGCGGAGACACGGTGGTGGCTCCCTGAGGCGACCCCTGGCGCCCCCTCCCCGCCTTGCTCCCTCATGACCCCCTAGTCTCCCGTGCCTCAACTGCCGGACCACCTGCCCGCTCTCGCTTGCGCCGGGCCACGCGGCGACGGGGTGTCCTTGCTTGCTTGCCACGTCCCTCGCCCCCTTGCTTCTGGGGAGCTCCCCAGTGCGGGAAGGCAGGCAAGAGAAGGAAAGGCCCGCGAGAAGACCAGGCCCTCCACGGCGAACCTTGCCGCCTCTGCCGCGCCCGCCGATCGGCGTGCACCCGCCACTATTTCCCTCCACCAGCTGGCAGGTGGCCCTCCCCCAGCCCCCAGAGCGTACACCCAGGTTGCAGCGGCCCCCCCCGCCACCGCTACTCGTCTCCCCCGACCCAACCACCTCCTACCACCTACGCGGCCCGGGGCCCCTCCCACCGTTGACCAGAAGCACGGCGTCATTGCTCCTGGTGCGCGCCCTCGCCCCCACGTGAGAACCTACGTGTGGGCTTTGGCGAGGGTGGTGGGGCCCACGCCATCGTGGCAGCCTCCAAAATGTTATGGCAAGTGTCTTTTTCCTTGCCTCGGGAGGCCACCGCCAGGAGATTGCGTGGAGAGAGGCCTGGCGGTGGTGTGGCGTTTCGTCCCCCTGAGCTGCTGAGGACTGGCGTCCGTGTTGTCTGACGTCGTCCTCCCTTCCTCCCATGCCGCCCGTGTTGCCCCCCTCGTCTGCCCTGGGGAAGCCATGTCTGGGTGAGCCCTCTCCCTATGGGCTCAAGGACCCGGCCCTCCGTTCACTTCTCTCGTTCGCCGAGGGCAGCTTCAACGGCCCGGTGCGCATGGCGGGAGAGACCCTCGAGGGGTCCTTCCTGGTCCCTATCAGGGGGCCCCATTTACGGTGCATTATTTACAGGGGGCCCGGTTGTTGCCTCTGCCGTGGCGACAGGCACGTCAGAGGGACTTGCCCCTTGGCCAGCGTCATCATGCCGGCCCGGCGCCCCGGCGCGCCCGGTTTCCCAAGGCTGCCCCTCCTCCCGTCCTCAATCCATCACTGCTCCTGCTCGGCTGCAGAGTACCTCCCTTGCGTGCCCGGCGAGCAAGAGCAGCCCCCCTCCGCTGCCTGGCCTCTGGCGGGCTGTGGAGTGACGGTTGCCCGGGGTACTGTTGGGCATGGTGAGAGGGCCTCCCCAGGGGAATTCCCTTGCGGCTGTGCCACCGAGCGCCCCTCCGAAGTCTGCGAAACCGCCACTTGCCCCTCCGATTCCGGCCCCTGACACCCAGCCCTCCAGCTGATCCATGGAGGGCTGGCCATAGTCCAGGGTAGGGGGGCAAGCGGAAGCTCGAGCTGCGTCCACCACCTGATGCGGGACCCTGTAAGCTAAAAGGAGGCCGCAGCTGCCGAGACTTCGCCGTCCCCCGGGTCAGTCCGTCCGCCAGGCCCGGACAGGGAAAGCGTGGCGAGCACCAGAGCCGTACCACGTCCTCCCCTCCCCCAATCGCCTTGCTTGTGGGGCTCGATGCAGTCCCCCTCTGCTCCTTGCCCGTGCGCCCCCTCAACACTTCGAGGGCGGTTGTTGCCTGGCTAGTTGGGAGGACCCAGTGGGAGGGCGGCGAGTTCCCCCTCCATCTTTGAGGAGACGACCTGGGCGTGGACCAGCGCCGGTCAGCGCGCTCTGGGAGGAGACCGCTCCGCCACGGGCCTCGACCGGGACATCCCTCACCCCCAGCTCTCCTTTCCCCGTGGTTCCACTAACCTGAACTGCCACGGTCCGCTCCTGCCTCTGAGGTCCCCTGAAGATCCTGCCTGCGCGCTGCGATAGGACCGCCGCTGTACGCGCGGCGAGCCCGGTCAGAGCGAACCGGTGGTCGAGCCGCGCGCCGGGGAGATCGGGAGCCTACGGTATCCTCTTGTGGTGCAGAGCACCCAAGTTTCCTTCCTGGGCGGGGGCCTCCCACTACAGGTTTTACGATCGTCTTGACTCTGTGGCTAGCGCGCGCTGTCCCGTTCAGGAGCCTGAGCCCTGGCATCGCTGGGAGGGAACCGCCGCCCTACCCCTGCCAACCTCCCGCTCCTGGGCCTTGAGGAGCCGCCTCCTGCCAGTTTGCTTGCGGCCCGTAGGAGTCCCGTCTCTCCATCCCTGGACCCCTAAGCCCCGCCGCTTATTCTTGGACCCCGTCCCTGTCCCCTTCACTCCCCCTATGTTATCTGTCTGCCCTGGGGTCTTCCCCTTCACCTTTCCCGAGGGTGACCCCCAGGGTGGGCGGCCATTATGGAGCATTCACGAGTCTCGGATCCCCTAGGGGGCTGCGCTTTTCCCTCTGCGCCCCCCGTTGGGCCTGGGGAGGCTTGAGCGACTGAGTTGTGCGCCGGCCCATCGGGGCGCACGTCGGGTCCGCCCGCTTGCCGCTTCCCGTTCCGTAGCCATGGGCCGTGCCAGGAGGCCCCGCCGGTGACCCCAGCCCCCGCGATGCGCTGCTGAGAGGAGTGCGAGCTCTGGATGCGTCAAGGAGGTCCCGGCAACATGTGGCTGGGGTTGTCGTTGCTCTCACGTATGGGGATTTTCCAGCCCCTAATCTCCGGGCCGCACAGGGCCCTCGGATGGCGGGGGCAAGAGGAGCGGGAAGCAAGGGTGCCCGGCGGCTACCACCGGGGTCCGCAAATGTCCGGTATGTACCTGCTCAGCTTGGGGTGGCCAAAGGGCTCTATCGGCAGGGCTGGCCGACGGGGGGGGCCGGTGAGGGCGTCGTCTCTCTGGCGGGAAGGACCCCCCCGAGCACCCCTGCAGTGCACTCGTTCACCTTTGCGCACCTGAACACCCTGAGCTGTAGGTGGGTATCCGCAGACCAGTGCTCCGTCTCGCGAGAGCGGGGTTACTCTGTGGTTTTCCTCAGGAGACCACACATGATCCGGCCGCCCGAAGCAGCTTGGCCGCTGGAGGGAGGGGACTGGCGTCTATGCTTCAGCCTATCTCGACGACCCGCGGCTGGATATATCTTACATTTTCTCCCGGTGCCGACCTCACGGGTGCGGAGGTGCTGGGTCCACCCGAGGGCGGTGGGTGCCGGGCCGCCTGCTGCACCTCCGGTTCCGCATGGTCAACCTGTGAATGTAGCTAGCCCCGACATCGCCCCGGACGCTGCAGCTTTCTATCGAGCAGGCATCCACCTTCCTCGGGCTCCTTGGGATCCTCGCGAGTGCCTCTCCTGCGTTGGACTTGAACATCATGCCTGGAGGAGCGGCGACGCTCGGGCCGAGCATCAGCCGGCCACCGTCGGACCTCTGCGCGGGGGTGGAGATCATTCAACCGTCACATCCCCTGGTGGACGTTCTGTGCAGCCCACCACCCGCGATGGTGGGAGTGTGTCGTCCAGCAGTTCACCTATCTCCGTGGTGGCGGGCTGGGCCCGAGTCGTCGGCCCCTCTCCGCTGGACCGCATCTACGTGTCCGCCTGCCACCTTCACCTGGGCCCGTAGTCCTCCGGGGACGTGGGCCGGCCGGCCCCTTTTGGCGTATACCACCTCGTCCACTGTGTACAGCCTCTTCAGTGTCGGAGAGTCGTGTGGCGCGGGGGGTTCGGGGCCCTATTTGGTTTCACTTCACAGAGCATTGCGCTGACGGGTGTGCTTGCGTGCGTTCCTTCTGGGAGTCGTTCTGGCTGATGTGCCTGCGAGGGGCGGCGGCGGCGGCGTGCTTTCCCGTGGCCGACGCTCCCGGGGGGTTGTGGTGGGATTGTGGGGAGATGGTGCTCGCGTTCGCGGCCTTTCTGCCGTGGATCTACTTACCCGTTGTGCCATTCCGACGGTAGGGATGCGGTGCAATAGGCAGTTGGACGGAATCTTAGAGCTGGAGAGCGTCTGGCGCCAGCCCCTGGATCCATCCCTTGCGGGCATGGGGAGAAGCGGGAGGAGCTCGGTCCGAGACATCTTGTGCTCGGGAGGTCTCTTGTCCGCTTTCCCGATCTGCCTCCTGCTGGGGGAATGGATTGCGGCTCCTGCTCATATCTATGCCTGGAGAAAGAGGGGGCTATAAGCACGTCACTTCTGTTCTGCCGTTGTGGACTCACCTCCTCTCTCTGT
>NC_133771.1:75905314-75951119 GCF_003597395.2 Chelonoidis abingdonii | reverse complement strand
TCACGCTCCAAAACGTCTGTTAGTCTATAAGGTGCCACAGGATTCTCTGCTGCTTTTACAGATCCAGACTAACACGGCTACCCCTCTGATACTTGACATTAATTATTATATATTCACAGCACCCCTGCGAAGTGAAGGGATGTGTGAAATGAGGATAATGAGACAGAGATTAAGGCCAAAATTATCAAAAATGTCAACAAATTTTGGGTATGCAACTTGAAACACATAGGACCAGATTTTCAAAAGGTATTCAGGCACCTAAAGATGCAGATAGGTACTTAGTGAGATTGTCAAAGGCACCTAACTCCCTTAGGGCCTAATTTTCTAGAATACTTATTTTTATACTACAATGTTGTTATATGTTGGGTTGAACCTCACTGAAATGGGGTGGGAGAAAAATGTAGCCGCCATCCTTCATTTAAGATGGTTGTAAGAAGCCATTAAAACTCCTTGATGGAATAAGGTAATTGAAACAATAACAGCCTCCACTCAAAACACAGGCACCTCGCTGCCCAAAAGACAGGCACATGTGAGGCCAATCAGGAATTTGAACTATGTGGATGGAGGGGTTTTGCTGGGTTTTATTTTAATAGGTGGGGTGGGGGTGATAGAGACATAAGCCAGAGAAACACCACAGAAAAAGGACAGAGCAGGTAGCAAATAGGCACCAGCCAGGGCCACAGAAGCACTGGTAGTATGAGCCTGAGACAAAGCTAAAAGAGAGCTTTTGGATTAAGTGAAAGAGGCTTGGAACTGTGAGTAAAGACATTGCTTTCTGTTTGATTCCTTGTGTGTTCAAGGAAACAGAATATTGTACATTCTCTGTAATAAACAGGATTGCAGCTAAGAAATTACTATCATCAATTTATCCTCCTAATGGAAACAACCTACAGGATTCCAAATTTTGGCTAGCTGCTTGTGTCAAAAAGGAGTAACAATATGTTCAAAGAACAGATCCCATTGATCTCAGTTGCGAGTGCTCAGCACTTCTGCAAATCTGGCACCAGGTTTCTTATGCTGGGTAATCAGAAAATGAGGAACACACTCTTGTGGCTACCTGTGAAAACTGTTTTAAGTTTCTGTTCTAGAGACAGAATAGAATCCAGTTCTCAAGGATAACATTTAACTTCCTTAACCATGAGAGCATAGTTACCCTGCGATCCTTTGCCCAATTCACTACAGATGTTTAGGCAGGGGTTCTACAAGCAGCAGTTTCTTTCACTATGTATCTCTGATATATCTAGAGAGCGGATCCATTTTGTGCACTGAATGAGGCAGGAATCCCCTAGAAAAATAGTATAATCATGTAGTTAGAAGCTGTTTCATAATGCATACACAAGTGGGCTGAGTTAAGATTACATAAGCATTTCCTCATTTTTGAATGCTTTATTTTGCAAGCTTCACCTTCTTTTAATGTGAAGTATTTTAAATGTACTTTCATAATTTAAAAAAACAAAACTAAAAATACACAGATATTCTATTATGTGGTATCATACTGACCCCCAGCTTGGGTCATCAGCAAGATTTGCACTTGTAGATCCACAACACTGGTCACATTGACCATGTGAGCTAAGATAGCAAGTGGTAGCATTAGTAGGCTGTTATCCTCCATAAACCCATTGGCAAACTGTGTCTCATAACCCTCCAACCAGTTTGCCAGAGAGTTTCACAAATATTTACTGGCAGCAGAAGAATATAGAGACTCAGGATTCCTAGGTTCAATTCCAGATTTTGGTACAGAGTGTTCTCTAGCAGTTATAGACTCTCCTGCTCCTGTTTCCCCAGCCTGTTTATCCTCATCTGCTCCTGTTCTTTCTCTCCCACACCCTGGTTTGTGCCCATCTCCCCCTCTTCTGTTCATCTTCCATCCCTCCTGCCTCCTCCTCTGCTCTTGTTCAACAAACCTCCATGACTTCTGCTGCCGGACATCTATACGCAGCCCAACTAGGGGTGACCAGATGTCTTGATTTTATAGGCACTCCCAATTTTTAGGTCTTTTTCTTATATAGGCTCCTATTGCCCCCCACCCCCTGTCCTGATTTTTCACATTTGCTGTCTGGTCACCCTAACCCCAACACCCTAGCCCTTCTACTCTATTACCCAACACACACAGCTCCTTCTTCCCATCCCACTCTGCTGCTCATCATCCTCCGATAATATTCCTCAGCCTTGTGTTCAAGTCAAGCACTTTCCTCCTCTTTCTTCATGTTGCCTCAGTACCAGCTCGGGGACTTTTGAGAGCACAGGAGAGACAGAATCCCTGATCACAAGTGAGTACTGGATACCAGGGGAAACAACTGCAAGAAGTATCTTGCTCAGCCTCTGAAGCCCTGGGATAGAGCATGGTGGAATCTTCAAAAAAAATTTCTGCCAAATCTAATAATTCTTTATTGAGCATATGTGAATTCCAATTTTTGGAGGCTTATAAGTAGGTCAGATTTGCTCAGCTTTTCATGGGGATGGCAAAAGGCACATTCTTGGCATTGGGGCATTCCCTCCCCCACCAAATTTTAAGTTTCTCCAACACAAACTACCGTAGTACTAAAGGTTCTCAATGAAACAGTAGTAAGAATATATTTTTTTAACATGGGCAAGCAATATATTTTCCCTAATCTTGGTTTCAGAAATGGCTGAACAATTTAGCTGAGAGATTATTTAAAAAAATCAGCTTGAGGCAGATGCCTAGCATAGAAAATTTAAGCCTAATCAATTAAAGTATGGAAGAGTTATACGCAACTGAAATAGGAGGTCTCATATGGAAAGTACTATTATAGGGAGAATCAGGCTGGTTGGAACTGTGGCAGTCATATCTAGTGGTTAGAGCCAGGGATCAGGCCAGAATCAGGAGTACCCGGTGAGGTTGGAGCAAGGCTGGAGCAGAACTAGAAACAGGTCTGGCACAGGACCAGGCTAAGGCTTGGGGAGTTTGTTATCACTATCAGGCAGGAGAGACTTCCAAGCCCTAGACTGACATTGAGCAAATTGAGCTGCTCTTCCTCCTGTGAGGCTTAAATATCTGCCCTGTGAGTCACCAAACCAGTTCCTGGCTTATGGATTGGTTGGAGCCTAGCACAGGAGTAACACATCACCTTACAGATATAGCTACCAGCACTACTTATCATAAATTAACAGTATAAACAGTAAGCTGAAATCCTGCTGTATATATGCACATATGTGAAATGTGACAGAGTTAATGTTGCTGTAACTTCAGAATTTTCTGAGTTGTGTAAAATTAAGTTTATAATATATATATAAGTTTCAGCACCAGACTGCCTGACCTCATGCAAGAACAGGGTCCATTCGCAGGCCTTGCACAAGAAGCACCCACAGCAACACCTGCCTCTTTAAACGAGATGGGGAGGGGCAGAGCCATGGCCAACAGAGTGGTTGTCGTAGCTTCCTACTCAGATTTGAACCTTAGCATTCATAAACTGAGAAGCTAGCATGAACCCTCTAAGCTTAATTACCAGCTTAAATTTGATATCGCTGCCACCAGCCAGGAATTTCCAGGTCCTGACTCCCTCGGGTCTCCCCAAAACATTCCCTGGGGAACCCCAAGACTCAGATGCCCTGAGTCTTACAACAAAGGGAAATAACCTCCTCCTCTTGTCTCCTCTTTACCCCCTCCCAGGCTTCCCCTGGAAGATACAGCTTAAGTCCTAAACACAAGCACCGAGAGATTAAGTATCTCTCCCCTTCCCCCTTCCTTCTTTCCCTGAGGCTGTTCAGACCACCCTTTCCGTAGATCTAACACAAGAGAATTTCCCTTCCCTTCGTTCCTGTAAGGCCTAACCCAGAGAAAACTCAAACAGGTTCTTAAAAGAAAGCTTATTAAAAAGAAAGAAAAAAACACATAAACATAGTCTCTATATCAAGTTGACAAACAGGATCAATTGCCTTAAAGAAAAAATGAATAAACAACTATTTCAAAAGAAAAACCAATTAAACATTCCAGCAACTACACACATGTAAATACAAAAAAAACATAAAAGCCTATTGTCTGTTATACCTGTACTTACAACTGGGAACTGAAGATTAGAAGCTTGAAGATAGAAAGATCCCTCTCATAGCCGAGAGACAGACAAAAGACCCACACAAAGGGACACACACACAAACATTTCCTCCCTGAGCTTTTAAAAATCCGGTTTCCTGATTGGTCCTCTGGTCAGGTGTTTGGTGCCATTTGTTAACCCTTTACAGGTAAAAGAAACATTAACCCTTAGCTATCTGTTTATGACAGTGGTGTATCTGGAACTCTACTGGGGGAAGACCCATGCTCTGCCCTGTAGAGGACTGTGCAGCCAGCAAATTCTCCAGACCTCTGTTGAGCTCGGGGAGGCATTCAGACTCCATGAGGCACAGGGCCTCTCAGAACCCCTGGGACACTTGGACCTGAGTCTTAGGCCTTGTCTACACTTTGCAGTTTTTTTGACAAAAGTCTTCTGCTTTGCCGACAAATAAAATCACCTCAACGAGACGTGTAGTGCTCCTTGCAGCACAGTTATATCGATAACGTGTCAGTGTGGACAGCAGGCTTGGTTATGTTGCTGTAAATGTCCTCCAGGAGATGTCCCACAATGCCCATCCTGACTGCTCTGAATAGCAGTTTGAACTCCGCTGTCCTGCACTGAGATACACAGGCACCCCTCCCTCTCCCCTAAAGGCCTAGGAATTTTTGAAATTCCACTTCCTGATTGCTTGGCATAGACAGTTCACATCATGTCTTCCCAGGTGACCGTGGCGGCACCACGCAAAAAATGCTCTCCTGTTTGGAGTACATCTGAGTTGTTTCATCTACTGTCTCTGTGGGGCGAAGGCTGTGTAGTTCCAGCTCTGCTGTAGCAGTAGGAACTTTGATACCTACAGTCAGATTTGTCATGGCTTACTGGATAAGGACTATGAATGGGACATGCATCGATACCATGCAAAGATAAAGGAGCTGAGGCAGGCATACCAGAAGGAAAGGGAGGCAAACCATTGCTCTAGTGCTGCGCTGAAGACTTGTCGCTTCTATAAGGAACTGGACATCATCCTTGGCGGTGACCCCACCTCCACCGCCAAGAGCCCTGTGGACACTTTGAGAGACATTTCGGCTGAGGGGGCGGACAGTGGACTCAATCCCTAGGATGAGGTAGTGGACAAGGAGGTGAAGTTGGAAGATGATGTGGAGCTCATGGCAGAATTGTGGTATGGCAAGTTAGGACCTCTTTTCTACTCTGGAGGGGATCTAGCCAGTGCCAGCAGTTTGTCTCTGGCTAGCATGGTGCAGGAGACGAGAGCCCTGTTAAGTGATCTTTTTGAGTTGACGCTGCTCAGTATGAGGTACAGCTGTCCTTTGCTCTGTATAGTCTAGAAGTGAGTGAAGGGATAGAAATGTACAAGACTACCTGTGTTTGAGTGTGTTCCACATTCCCTTGTACAGCTAAGCAGTATGACGGAACAAAATTTCATGTGAATCCTCCAGAGAGATCTCTAAGAAACTTTCCTGGATATACTTGCCAATCGTCTGCTGAAAGTTTCTTGGCAGAGCTGCTTTGTTCCTTCTCCCATTGCAGTAAACTTACCCATGCCAATCTTTAATCACTTGTGCGGACCAAAGTGGCACACAGGTGAGCAGCATAGGGACCAGATCTGAAGTGACATGCATGCAGAAGATGCATCCTTGAATCCTTGCTTCTGCTCAGGAGTGAGCTATTGGCTTCAATGACCTCGACCTGGGGGAAATGGTGGCAGAATTTACAATATTGTCCTTAGTCACCTACAGTGATCCCCTTAAAAAAATACCTAGACTCTTTGCCCCATCTTGAACACCCAACCCTCAGCCCCAAGCCAAACTCATCATGTTTAGGGTGTTCACTGAGAAAATTGATTTGTATGTTAAAAGAGGTGTATTTTACTAAAATGAGTCAACGCTGTGCATGAACTAACAATCATGCTTCTGTGTATTGTTTTTTGGGCAGACGTGGCCTTCAGGAGAACCCAGATAAGGAAGAGACCAAGACAGAGCAAGAAGGACATGTTCTGGGAGGTGTTCCAATCCTCAGAGACCAAAAAAAGAGAAGTTAGGAGTGGAGAGAGAAAAGGAAAAGGCAGGACAGAAAGGAGAGCAAGGAATGCATTGTAAAGGGCCAGGAGTGGATGATAAAAGCGATGGAGAAGCAAACAGAGATGCTGAAGACCCTAATCACGCTCCAGGCAGAACACATGCCTGCTTGCCTCCCTTGCAGCTGATACAGAACTGTTTTTCATGCCCTTCCCAAACTCCTCCCACACATTCCTTGCAACGTCCCAGAATGTCTCAGTATCTCATTCACTCCACCCCTTTGGACAGCTTCCAGAATGACACCTGGACTTACATACAGCTACAAGAGCCTACAGTGCCTTGCATTCTTATCTCCCTTCCCCCTAAGCCTTCTGTGTGTGTTATTAATTGATATTTTATAAAAACAAACTCTCTGAAAGATAAGCAATCTTTGTCTCCTACACGTGTTGCTGCTGGTTATAATACATAATATCAGTCTGATAATTTGCTGACTACAAATCCTGGTCAGAAATCATCACAATTTTCATGCAAGGTGGAAAATGAACAAGGAATGGGAGACTGCTGTATAGAAAGACACATTACTGGTTCTTATTGTCAAAATGTTGCCTCAAAGCCTCCCTGATTCATATAGCCCCCATTGTGCCCCTCTAATAGCTTTGGTATCTGTCTGCTCAAATTCAGCTGCCAGGCAATCCACCTCAATGCTCTACCCCAAGGGCAATTTTTCACCCTTAGCCTCACAAATATTATGGATCACACAACAGGCAGCCATGACCACGAGAATATTTTCCTCGTTTAGGTCTAACCTACCATAAAGGCATCACCAACACACTTTTAATCTGCCAAACACACATTCTATGGCCATTCTGCACCTGTTCAACCTATTGTTGGAGCACTCGTGGCTGCTTTCCAGGTTTCCTGTGCAAGTCTTCATGAGCCTTGGGAGTAAGGGGTATGCTGGGTCTCCCAGAATTACCGTGGATATGTCAACATCCCCTATTGGAATCTTCTGGTCCGGAAAGAAAGTTCCCGCTTGTAGCTTTCTGTGCAGGCCACTGTTCCTGAAGATGTAAACATGCATCCTTCCGGACCACCCCACATTGATGTCAGTGAAAGGCCCACAGTGATCCACAAGTGCCTGCAATACCATAGAGAAGTACTCCTTTCTATTGATGTACTCTATCGTAAGATAGTCGAGGGCCAAAATTGGAATATGTGTGCCATCTCTTGCCCCACTACAGTTAGGAATCCCATTGCCACAAAGACATCCAATATTTCACACACATTGCCAAGAGTCACAGTCCTTCATAGCAGGATGCAGTTAATGGCCCTGAACACTTGCATTACTGCAGCTCCAGCAGTCAACTTCCTGACTCCAAACTGATTCACGACGGATCAGCAGCAGTCTGGAGTCGCCAGTTTCTACACAGTGATCACCACATGCTTCTCCACTGAGACGGCAGCTCTCATTTTGATGTTCTTGTGCCGGAGTGCTGGGGCGAGCTCCACATAGTTCCTGGAAAGTCGCTTTCTGCATTTGAAAGTTCTGTAGCCACTGCTTGTCATCCCAGATCTGCATAATGATGCAATCCCACCATTCTGTGCTTGTTTTCCAAGTCCAAAAGCAACAATCCATCATATTCAGTTACTCCATGAATGTCAAAAGGAATCTGGTGTTGGCAGGTAAGGGAACTCTGATTCCTGTTCAGATTGGGAGATCATGATATACTGCATGACCATCCGTGATGTGTACATAACAGTGACCATAACAGTAGAGAGCAATGCGTGATCCATCCTTTCAGACAGAGGTGGTAGGTGCTCAGTAAACAGGGGCCATTGAACAATGCCATGAAACACAGTTGGAAGCCCATGGAATGCTGGGATGGAAAGAACTGCATCATGGGATGTTGAGCCTGCACCTATGATGTACTGTGATCCACTCTGCTGTCCCACAAATCCTAGCTGCAGAAGGTGGCAAGTAGTGCAGTGGGATAGCCATGCACTGTGCACTGTTCTCTCTGTTGATGCTAGAGCACAAATGTGGACACACACTGCCAATAGAAGGAGTGTTGTGTAAACATGCACAAGCAGTGTAGTTATACATAATGCCAAGATTTTGTCATGGTTATTTTTAGTAAAAGTCAAGGACAGGTCACGGGCAATAAGCTATTCACAGAACCCCTGATCTGTTCATGACTTGACTAAAAATAACTGAGGAAAGGCTAAATAGGGGGCAGGAATGGAGTCCCATGGAGTGGGGACTGACAGGCAAAGACCTTTGCCATGGTGGGGGGCACAGCCCTGGCTCCCGCAGCCATAGGGGGCACAGCGATGGGGGGTGCATAGCCCCGACTCCGAAGCTGGCCACAACTGTGGGACAGGGGTACACAGCCCTGGCTGCAGACTCAAGCGGAAGCTGTGGGGCTGGGTCTCAGCAGGGGGCTGCAGTTGAGGGACAGGGCTGCAGCCCACCCCTCTCCTCCGCAATTCACAGGGCAGGGGCTGCAGGGTCCTGGTTCCAACCATCCAACACCTATTGAAGCAGGACAGGGGCGCACAGTCCTACCTCCAGCCCCAGCTTCAGCTGCTGACAGCTGAAATGGAAGAAGTCACGAAAGTCTGGCATAAAGTCTGGTAAAGTCACTTCTGTGACTAAATCATAGGCTTAATTATACCGTTTTTGATTGTTGGCTTAAGTTGCGTTGACAAAACTCTGTAGCATAGACTAGGCCTCATAGGTACAACTGAGCTTTCAACCACAATGTTGCTCTGACAGAATATTTTGCAGTGAATATTTAATATAACTAAATCATTACTTGAAAGCGTAGGAAAAATGATACAGAATAATGCTAATATTCTGTACATATTTCAAGTACATAAAAGGTTGTTACAAGGAGGAGGGAGAACAATTGTTCTTCTTAACTTCTGTGGATAGGACAAGAAGTTGTGGGCTTAATTTACAGCATGGGAGGTTTAGGTTGGACATCAGGAAAAACTTCCTAACTGTCAGGGTGGTTAAGCACTGGAATAAATTGCCGAGGGAGGTTGGAGATTTTTAAGAGCAAGTTAGACAAACACCTGTCAAGAATGGTCTAGATAATACTTAGTCCTGCCTTGAGTGCAGGGGACTAGATGACCTCTTGAGGTCCCTTCCAGTTCTATGATTCTATGATCCTACATATCAAATTATTTTTTCATTAAGGGTCAGTCTGCACTCCTTAGTCAGGGAAAACTCTTTACCTCAAATGGCAGTTACAGGTGCTCAGCCTCTGAATATCAGGCCATTTATTTGGGTGCCTAATCATGAATTTAGCTGCCCAACTTTAGTGTTTGTCTATACTCTGGTGCAGTGTGGGTTAGGGGGTGTGAACTGCAGAGCACACCAAAATGTTGCATGCTCCCATGTGGGTGTTGCAAACATGAGCTAAAAATGTACCTAGTTAGCATTAATGTTGTCCTATTGGAAGAGGATTATGTTGACACAAGCTAAATGCTCTTTAGTTAGCACCATCAGCATACACACGGAACAGTTGGAATACAACATTTTGGTCTGCAATGCACCTTATTCACCTAAACTGAAATTTTAGCTTAAGAGACTAAACAAAAGTCTCGCAGAAAGTGAGTTGCAGGCAAGAACAGAAACCAGGTCTCTTGACTCCCAATCAAATCACTAGACTACTATGTAATTCATCAGACTAAATGGTATAGTGGATTAAAAATTTCTTAGAATTAAATTCTACCCTCAGACTTACCTCAGCATCGCCTATTACAGTCACTGGGAGCTGTTTATCTACAACCCTGTGCAGAAATTGGTATCTAAATGGTTCCATACATGGCATAAATTCACCTCACTAATAACTGAAGGCAATCTGTTGGAAACTGCTCAGCAGGCTCCACAAAACACTGTGTAAAATGCCTTATTTCAAACCTTGCAAATCTGCAAAAACCCTTAGGATCACACAGTCTCTAGCAAACCACTGAGCTGGGATCAAACACTTCCTAGTTGATGGCACTGACTGTACCAGTATACAGTTTGTATAACATATGCTGTTCCAGAGTAATGTGTAGATATTGCAGAATCCACACAGAAATGTTGAAGTATTCGCATATAATGGTTGCCAAAGCATTTACAGAACTTAATTTTAAATAAGGCATACAACCAAATGATAACATTTTGTCATCAAAGGGTACTATTAAAGCAGGACACAAAACAAACAATAATTGAGTACTTGTTTTTTAAAATCATAAGAAGCAGGTTCTAAAATATCTTAAGTCTATTTGCATGGGAGGTTGGTGGCACCACTTTTGAATTAGCTGTTTTCTGAAAAATTGGAAGGTAGCATTTTCATTTCAGCTATTTTAGTAAAAAATATCCATATTTTTAGTAAAAAAAAAATACCTGTGAAGCCCTATTGAAAACAATTTTCCTTCCAAGATGATGATAGGGAAGGGATACTCCCTGCATTTATAAATAAGGAAACCAGCATTTGTGTCAAAGAAAGCTACTATGTCTGTCTGGCATAATCTGTTCTTTATGAACGCTTACTCTGCTGACTACTGCTAATTATTCTGTTGTCTAAATGTTACAGTCAGTTCCCTTTACTCAAGCCATGTAGACTATCACAGAAGAATTTCTCTATAAATGAAGGTTAACTTTAACTAGAACTACAATTTGGACACTGAAACAATTTAGGACAGTTCTACTCTGCTATGGGCCAAGTCCTGAGGTTTTCCTCAGACAAAAATCCCATTAAAATTAAGGCATTTTTTGCACATTTAAGGGCTGAGTAAAACCTGAGTAGACTTCAGGGTTTAACCGTACAAATGGTTTTTTCTTTCTATCTGAGTTCTGTTATAACTTAGTAAAGGCTTCATGTAACATCATCACAAGCAATGGATGGGGTCAGCATGGGTTGTGCTGACTCAAGAGCTGACCAGGGATCAGACTGTAACTCAGACATTCACTGCGCTATACTTGGCATATACTACTTCCTGTTTTACGTCTGCTGGCCAAGGAACTGGGAATGTATGGGGAGATTTTGGCAAACCAGTAAAGTGCCTGAAACCACTGTGGCTTATTGTTAAAGCAACCTATTAAGCAGTCTCAGCTTGACCAAGGTAGGAGGTGAGGGATTTGAAGTGCCACAGAAAGGGCAGCTTGACCCCATGTCCTTCCTGATAAGAATTGTGTTGAAGTTGCTGATACATGCATTTTAAAAGAGCAGGGTGTGCCCCAGGAATGTCTACTGGGGTCTCCAGGCTGCAAATGCTGGAAAAACCCACACCTGGTTAATCAATAATCAGAAGGAACCTCTTGCCTGACTATTGAAACTGCTCATTTAACAAGTTTTCTTTAAGGGACATGTCATTCTATTACTAATGTATAAATAAGGGAGAGAAGTTTGAGATAGTTGGACTCATTTTGGGACTCTTTTTGGGTTCTCCTTCTGGATACATCTTGCAGTCCCCACTGGCAGATGGAAGATTTGGCCACCGGAAGCCTGCCGTTGCATCGGTCGAAAGCCACACTCAGCTTTGGTAATTATCAAAGGTTGGAGGTGTTTTACTAACTTGTGGTGGACGTGTGTAAGTGCTTGAGACTAAGTAAAGTTTAGCTTTAAGTGAAAGCACTCTTATGTTGTCCTGTTTGTGCCAGCCATCTATCGGTCGGATGGCCATGACTCCCCTGATTTATTTCCTGACACCACCTTGCACAGAGTAAAAGTTACCAAGAGCTTTGGGTTGAAAGAAACCTAGGTAACAGGAAGAGAGGGAATTCACAGCTCCACCTGCTCCTGGCTCACCCGTGTGGAAGGGGCAGAAGTGGTCCTACAGATGTTACTTTCTTCCATGTGCCTGGACTGGGAATGCAGGTAACCTGAACAAGGCAGTGTGTAAGG
Organism: Chelonoidis abingdonii; assembly: GCF_003597395.2. Lineage (NCBI taxonomy): Eukaryota > Metazoa > Chordata > Testudines > Testudinidae > Chelonoidis > Chelonoidis abingdonii. The sequence goes on along the minus strand of NC_133771.1, from coordinate 75,939,176 downwards.
TAATGCGGGAATGAGACTTAACTATTGAGGATAGAGACTAATGGGACAAGAATTTCCTGAATGTACCCTTCTGTTCCTTTGATACCTAATTTCCTTTCAGCATATTGTTGGCAATGAACATGTCTATGGCTACAAATGACCACAGCAATTTCTTATGACAGTTATTTAGGATGCTTTAGATACATATAATTTGATCAAGCTAATTAAATGAAGAACTCCTGTCTGGTATCGTCTCTGCATTAAGTTTGCAAGCTTCTTGGGACAGAGACATTATAAGGATGTGTTAGTGTTTATACTTTATTGAATGTTTGTGAGTTGCTCCATGCATTAATCTCATTTATAATATCTGTATCCCATACTATAAGATATATATAAACATTGTATTTTAAGCCTTTGTAATTGTGTGAATCACCAGACAAAAGCCTAGTGTGAAGGGGTTTCCAATAGAAGACGTTAGGTCCTGCTCAACAAGGAAGACCCATTGACATGAGGCTGATTATTGTGGAACATTAAGGAGAAAAAATGATTGTTGTTCTGCTCTTCTCCCTGGGAAGAGGAGTCCTGCAAGTGAATAAAACACCCTAACAAGAATGAACTGTATCTCTATGCTTCTTGGACCTCAGGGGGCAAGGCTTTCTAAGTATAAGCAAGGTATCCCCACCTACTTAGCCTTGGTTAGCCCTAAAGGACATATAGAGCTTGCTTATTATAGAGGCTTCTACTACTTTTTGAAATTTTATTATATGATTGGCTACAAGCATTATCTTTGGTGTGAGATCTAAGATGCAATTGACCTGGGGTAAAAGACTGATCCTTTGTGACTGGGAGTAACCTGAATATTGCTGTGATTCTTGGTGTAAGGGATCATCTATCACAAAGGTAGGTTTACCTGTCTTGCAAAACAAATCAGAGTACTCAAAGGGACTGTCTGTGCCTCCATTTTAAGGCTGTTATAGTGCCTGATGGATTTATGTTTGATAGTTGGTGAAATCTCGCCAATTTGGGATTTATGCCCAGTGCTTAATAGTCTGCCCTGAGATCAGTACACATGCTCTTGAGCCACTGCAGGACAGCTTGACATACCTTCTCTCTGATGTAGGTATTATTGTTCTCATATTATATATGCATAACTCAACGTGTAAAGAAATTAACTGACTTGTTCAATGTCACACAGTGATCAGTGGCAAAGGTAAGAACAGAATCCAGTAGGATTAATTCTATCTCCCAGTCCCTTCGCCAAATTTCTTCCTTCCTTTAAATTTATATCCTGAGCTATCTTTCAAAGCTAAGACAGAAACAGGGGCCTCTGTTATGGCTTTACCTGTCACAGCCATATTGGTGAAGAAGGATTTTGCTGCACATGCGAGAGATATAGCATCAACAGCAATTTCCACAAGCATTCTGCATCTACACAAATGACTTCTGCTCTTCATTGTTGGAGATGCAGTGTGCTTTGTCTCTAGTGTCCAGCTTGCATCACTAGCTCGTGCAGAACAGAGAGAAAGGGCCATTATTCTAGCCAGACACATGCTTTTGGGGTATCTGGTGCTGCTGATCATGCCATTAATCCCTATGAACTTGGGCTCAGAAAGCTTGATCATCAGGATTCTGGTTGTATGCATATGCAAGATGGGGGTGTATCCCTGAGTTCTCTCTGCCATACCCCAAGCTTGAAGTGGTTTCCATCATATACAGCATTTACAGTTTTGTTTAATGGCCCTCAGCACTTCCACTATACGCATTTTTCCAGCATCCCTGTCCCATATATGTGAGAAATTAGAGTTTGGCCCACAAGATGAAACTTATGTGGCTTATTTCCACTTTGCTGATATGTGACACAGTTCTTGGGAATCAGACTGAGGAATTTAGCAACACTGCATAATGATGAGCCTGGCTTTGATTCTCACCATCCTCTGGCAGAAACAAAAAATGAGTCTTCCAGATTGGCACAGGTACTTAGTTGGTGTAAATCAGCACAACTTTGTTGACCTGATTGACTTCGGTAGAGTTATGCTGATTTACACCAACTATGGATCTGGCCTGTTGTGCTTCCTTCTCACTGTCATTCTAACTGTGACAAATAATGATTGGTTTACTCTAAAATTGCTATTTTTTAAATGAATCAAAAGCCAGAAACCTTTTAAGGGTCAAGTATTTCCTAAGCAAAATAGAATGTGCTTCTAGTTCTTTTCTGGCACAGACATCCATCAAACAATAATGAGACATCTGTTGAACAGATACACACATGCATTGCATGCAGGCTTAACTTTAATTTGTTGCTCATCAAAGATGTTGCCACAGTTTTATATATTCAATTTTGTATGAAAATATAGGGGAGTAAATGAAGTACTGTTTCAATGGAGAAATGCCAGTAACGATTGCAATTGAATACAAAGCAACACAGCAGGAATATAATAGATTGTAACTGTTGGTCACATCCACTGGAGAAGGGGTATTAACAGTATGCTTCAAAGTCCCTACTGTTGGTCTGAAGCAACAAGAATGCATGTCTCCCATATGCTTTACAATAACTTTATAGATAGTACTTCTTCCTGAGAGAAATACAGCTAGAGCAGTGGTCCCCAACCTTTTCCGGATGGCGGGTGCTGGATGAAGAGCCACCGAGGACCGTGGCCTGTGGACAAGCATCCTCTGAAATGCCGCTGAGAAGTGGCAACGTCAAGAGGCGTTGCCACCGAAATGCCACCGAAAACCAGTGGCATTTCGGTGACGATGCCTCTTGGTGACACTGCTTTTCAGCGGCATTTCAGCAGATGCTTGTCCGCCGACCAGTACACGGGCGCACATAAATGCCCTGGCGGGCACCGTGGCACCCACGGGCCTCACATTGGGGACCACTGAACTAGCGCATGGAGCTCTACTGTATTAATGATTTATTCATTATTGTTCATTTAACAATTTTTTGCGGGGAGGGGGAAATATCTTTTGGCATTAATAAGCAAACGAACCTAGAAAAGATAGCAGAAAGATTTGGCTGCATGGGTTTTGAATACATGGTACAATACCCACAAGAATTCAGCCAGTATTCATTTGGGGCCTGATCCTACTTTCACTGAAGTCAATAGTAAAACTCCCATTGACACCAGGGTTGGAGTATCAGGCCCTTGAAGAAAAAAGGAATGGATTTTTTTAAAGTCTGTACCAGATTTAAAAAAAAACCCAAAAACAAAAAATCCACTTTGCCACATTGTCACTAGCATTTTCCAAATATAGCTTACATTTCACAAAATCCTTTCATATACATTCTACTACCAAGAACAAATTTTACAGTGGCTCAGGCAATTATCAGAACCATTAATCTTACATTACACATGATTTTGTTGACAAAGCAAAAGAACAAAACAGAACACACAGGTGTCACATTCAAATTACAGTGTTTAGAAATTCTGTGCTACATTTAGTTGTCAATTGGTTGGTTTCAGTGTTATTAGGAGCCTTAGTTATCACTCTATAATTAATACTGAAAATATTACAGGGTTATCTACGGTTCAGAAACAAGGATGTCAAACAGGCTTAAAACCTAACCTGATTATTGCTCTAATAGCAATAGAACAGATCTTCTGAGCTGCTCTTATATTTTGGCAAAAAGTGCAGTAAAGCTGACAAATTTCAGAATTGTTAATGTCCTAATTGCTAGTAAATGAGCTAGATTTGGCAAAATACACTGTAAGCAAACATATTCCCACTGTGATTGCAGTAGTGTTTGTTAATAGTGATAAAATGTACTATCTCGAGACACCTTCAAGAAGACCTTAACACTTCTTGGAGATTAAGAACTTTTTGTAGTAATTATTAAGTTAAGTGCCAGCTCTCTGCTTGCACAGTATGAAATATCAAGGTCCTTGTTGCAATGAGTTTACAACTGAAAGGACTGTTTGTGCTGCCAATGAAGTCAATAGGAGTGTAGCAAAGCTATCTGAGAGTAACATTGCACAAAAGGACAATAGCATCTTCAGATTAAAAAACCATCAAATCCTAGCAACCCCTGTGAAACATCAAAAATTAAATTAATTAAAGCCAGAATCTTTAATAATTAAAGTAGCAATGGCCTTATTATACTCTGTGAAGTTTTGTATAATTTACAACAGCACAAAATAGGTTTCCTTTTATTATGACTGCACAGAAAGTTTAGTGGCTATTAATGTTGCTGCATAATTATTAAGCTTGGCTTTACAATCTTTGAGAAGTATAACAGTAGATTAGGAGAAAACCCTTGATAATAGCATGAATGTTAGTGGGACACTTCCTAACCTTTGGCTTTATGATGATATTTCAATTAATTTATCAGAGCTGGACTTTCATAGAGCCCCTTTCCAAAAGATCCTTAAAAGTTCAGGCTCCTATGATTTTAAAATTGACTGGCTAATTTTGAAGCTGTTTCTACTGTATTCACCAATTTTCTCCACAAGGTTTACTGTCTCACTGAAACTAAAGTGCAATAGTTGTAGGCAAGGATTATAATGAAACTTAAGAAATGGCTTTCATTCTTTTATAAGATTCAAGTAGAAACAGATGCTGCTTCCATTGTACAGAAAGACTGATACTCTAAAACTCAGACTGTGTCCAAATACATATGTTGCCTTTGAGGATTTCTAGAATATGGGCAAGTTTTAGTCTGTGCTAGAGTTCTGCTTGATGCAAGGGAGTGAGGGAGGCATCAGAGAGCTGATTACAGCTCCCTGATGGCAAGGGCCAGCCCTGTTGCAGCTTAGATCTGTTGTTGAGCAGCTCTATGTTATGTCACTGACCTAGGATCCTTAAGTCAGTGGAGGCTGGGTGTAGGGTAGTAGAGATCTGCTGTAACGGCAAACTCAGGGACAGGGCCGGATTTACGCCTTACGCTTTCATAGGCACAGGATCTTCAGCACCCCATGCCCTCTGTACCTACAGCTGACCTTTGTGTTTTCAGTAAAAAATGAAACTTTTAACCCACTTTTAACTTTTAGGATCCCTAAAACGCTGGCACTCTCAGGCACGTGCCTACTGTGCCTAATTGGAAATCCGTCCCTGCTCAGGGGTAGGGAAAGGAGAAATGCAGACCCACATCAAGCATGCTTGTGCCCTGCAGAGTTCCCCTGATGGACATTTGCAGACAGATTGTAGCCCCTTTTTGACAACTGAGCCTTAAATTTAATAGAGTATCTGGCTCTATATATTTAAGAGGCATGATAAACGGATCATGCACTTTCTGTAGAATGGACCTAGACTGATCCTGAAGAAACCAAAAAATCCAATCGCACTTTGATGCCTCAGTCACTTTAATCCACATTTACACTTATTGCTTTAGTTTGAAAAAGACTGTGATGTGGCAGTTAGTGAAGGGAAAAAGGAGTCCTAGAGAATTGGAAGTTTCCTAAAGAGATACTATTAAATGTGCAACTGCAAACTATGCCAATGTGAAGGAAAGACAGGAAGAATTGTAAGAGGGCAGTATAGCTCCATCAGGAGCTCTTTAGTGACCTGAAAATCAAAAAGGAATCCTAAAAAAGGCAGAAAAATGCACAAATTGCTAGGGATGTATACAAAAGAATAGTATAAGCATGTAGGGGCAAAATCAGAAAGGTTAAGTCACAAATGGGTTCCATTCAGTAAATGACCAAAAAGAGAATAAGGAGAGTTTCTAGAAATATATTAGCAGCAAGAGAAAGATGAAGGAAAGCATAGATCCTCTGCTTAGCAAGGAAAGAGAGCTAATTACTGACATCAAAATGATTTAGGAGTTTAATGTCTATTTTGCTTCAGTCTTCACTAAAAAAGGTAAATGTTGAGCAGATACTTAACACAGTTGATATTAACAAGGGGGAAGGATTGCAAGCCAGAAAAGGAAAAGAACAAGTTAAAAATATTTAGACAAGTTAGATGTATTAAAGTCAGCAGAGCCTGATGAAATTCACCTTAGGGTACTTAAGGCACTAGATGAAGCAATCTCAGAAGATGTTAGCGATTATCTTTGAGAACTTATGGAGGACAGGTGAGGTCCCAGAGGACTGGAGAAGGGTAAACATAGCACCAAATCTTTAAATAGGGGAACAAAGAGAACCCTGAAAATTATAGATCAGTCAGCCTACTTTCTATGCCTGGAAAGATACTGGGACAGATTATTAAACACTCAGTTTGTAAGCACCTATAGGATAACAGGTTTATAGAGAATAGTCCTCGTGGACTGGTTAAGAATAAATCATGCCCAAACAACCTAATTTCCTTCTTTGACAGAGTTACTGGCCTTATGGATGGGGAAGCAGTAGGTGTGATATATCTCAATTTTACTAAGGCCTTTGACCCAGTCTAATATGACATTTTCCTAAGCAAATTAGGGAAATGTGGTCTAGATCACAGGTTTTCAAATTATAGAGCACGGAGGGGGGAGTGTGACGAGATTGTTGGGGATATGAGGAGCTTACTGATGCAGGGTAGAGCCCCATGTTAACAAACACAAAACAGGTGTGCAGGGTTGCAATGCTTCCCATTATGGCGGAGGGGCAGCCTGGTCAAATATGAGGGTGTTGTGACCCTGTAAGCCAGATCTCAAGCCCAGGGAACTGGGCCCAGCCTAGCAGGACACAAGAGCTGCTGCTGCTGCTCCAGGGTGAGTGCGGGGCAAACTTGCTCTTTAGCTCCTCCCGTGGCTGGAGCTGCTGACTCTCTAGTCTGCTCCGCACACCCTGCTGAGGTCTTGTCAGGTTCACCTGGGCTGGGGGCTTGGAGGGGAGCATATATAGAGCATGAATCTCCGCTGGAGGGTAGGACGCACACCAAAAAAAGTTGGGGACCTTCTGGTCTACATCAAATTGCTATAAAGTAGGTGCAAAACTGATTGAAAGATGTACTCAGAGAGTGTTAGCTGTCAGACTGTGGAACGTATCCTGTGGATCCCACGGGGGCCAGTCCTGGGTCTAGAGTACAAGGCAATGTTTTCATTAATGACTTGGATAGTGGAGTGGAGAATACGCTTCTAAAATTTGTGGATAACACCAATGTGGGAGGGGCTGCAAGCACTTTGGAGGATTAGAATTTAAAACAAATTTGACAAATTGGAGAGTTAGTCTGAAATCAACAAGATGTAATTAGACTTAGGAAAATACTACATTTAGAAAGAAAAAAATTAAATGCACATCTATAAAATGGGAGATAAATAGCTAGGTGATAGTACTGGTGAAACAGATCTTGGAGTTATAGTGGATCACGAACTGAATATGAGTTAATGCTATGATGCAGTTATGGAAAATTTAATATCACTTTTGAGTGTATTAACATGAGGCATCATATGTAAGACACAGGAGGTAATTCTCCTGTTCTTTGTGGCACTGGTGAGGCCTCCGCTGTAGTACTGTGTCCAATTCTGGGAGCTGCACTTGAAGAAAGATGTGTACAAATTGGAGAGAGTCCAGAGGACAGCAACAGAAATTATAAAAGGTTTAGAAAACTGACCTATGAAGAAAGGTTACAAAAAAAAATTGGCATATTTACTCTTGAGGGAGGGAAAGAATGAGGGGGGACCTGATAGCCCTACAAATATGTTAAGGGCTATTTTAAAGAGGACAGTGACCAACTGTTCTCCATGTCCACTGAAGGCAGGGCAATAAGTAATGGGCTTAATCTGCAGAAAGGGAGATTTAGGTTAGATACTAGGAAGAACTTTCTAACTATAGGGATGGTTAAGTTGTGGAACAGGCTTCCAAGGAAAGTTGTGTAATCCCCATCATTCAAGGTTTTTAAGAACAGGATAGACCAGGGGTCGGCAACCTAATGGGGGCTGCAGTAAGCGGCATGGGCTGAGGGATGTGCTGGCCGCAGCTTCCCACCACCCCCATTGGCCTGGAGCTGCGAATTGCAGCTAGTGGGAGCAGCGATCGGCCGAACCTGCGGATGCAGCAGGTAAACAAACTGGCCCAGCACCCTGGTGAGCTGCATGCCAGAGGTTGCTGACCCTTAGGTTAGACAAATTCCTGTCAGGGTTGGTCTAGATATACTTAGGCCTGCCTCAGAGCAGAGAGGATGGACTTGATAACCTCTCAAAGTCCCTTCCAGTCTTACATTTCTATGATTCTATCCTGGATTCTTGTCTGATATCCTGGATTCTTGTCTGAAATAGAGCATTCAAGAGCCTATACTAGGCATATTCTTTAGCAGTGCACCCTAAAAGGAAAGAATAATATTAATCCTGGAACTCAGCAGAGATGGAATTTGTGAATACAGATAAGGGTTGGTGATCCACACTTGGGACCACCACAAAAAACACCTATCTGGAACCTCCTGTATAATCAGTGTCGCCTCCCCTCTTAATAATAAATTAAGCAAAGTGTAGGATTAGAGATCTCACATTTCAGTTTCACACCTTCTGTGTGGCAACAGTAGGATGTTGTTATCTGAAACCATTATTTTAGGATAGGTCTGTAGGTGGGGGGGCTAAGACTGATTAGGGCCTCATAGAACACAGTGAAGAACTTGCATCTCAAACAATAAAATATAGGAAGGCAATGAAGAATTCAATCAGAGAGTAATGCATTTGAGCAGGAGGAGAGAAAGATTATTTTAACAGTGTCATTTTGGACTACTTGGGAGTTATAAAGAAACAGAAAGAGAATCAGCATGACCCAGGTGAGAGATGACCAAGGTGTGAACAAAAGTTTTGGCAGTGGGGAAAGGTGAAGGTTTAAAAGAGGAAGAACGATCAGGATGTAAGAGATTGGATATGTGGGGCGGTGAGAGAAGACTTGAAGATTACAGTCAGAATATTTATCTGGGAAATGGGAAGGAGAGCCTGGAGGGAAGATGAACATAGAGATTAGGAGCAGATATTCAAAACACTCACTATGTATAATTTTTATTTGCAATTTGCAGTAACTCAGAACTTTAGGCCCTGTCTACACTGGCAAGTTTGTGTGCAGTAAAGCAGCTTTGAGTGCTGAAACTCGCAAGGTGTACACACTGCCAAGCCACTTGGTGTGCAGAAACTGCGCAGATGCAGCGCTCTGAAAAAACCACCTCAACGAGAGGCATAGAGCTTTCTGCGTCGTGGCTACAGTGCTGCAGTGCCAGTGTAGACACCATGGTCAATTACAGCGCTGCGACTAGCCTCCAGGAGGTGTCCCATAATGCCTGTTCTCATCTCTCTGGCCATCGGTTTGAACTCTACTGCTCTGCCTTCAGGTGACCAGCCGTCAGCCTTACCCCATACATTTCTTTGAAAATTTGAAAGTCCCCTTCCTATTTGCTTGGTGATGCATGCAGTGGTGTCCGCACATCTTTCTAGGTGGCTATGCCTGCTCCATGCACCAGGTGATCCCCTGCTTGGAGAAATGCCAAGCTGCTGAACCTCATCAGCATTCGGGGAGAGGAGTCTGTCCAGTCCCAGTTGTGCTCCAGCCATCAAAATTATAATACCTATGGACAGATTTCTAGATGCATGATAGAAAGGGGCCATGACCGAGACACACTGCAGTGCAGGGTCAAAGTGAAAGAGGTGTGGAACGCCTACCATAAGGTGCGGGAGGCAAACTGCCACTCCAGTGCTGTGTCCATGAACTGCTGGTTCTACAAAGAGCTGGATGTGATACTCAGTGGTGACCCCACCTCCACTGCGAAGTCCCCTGTGTGGATACTTTGGTGGCGGGGTTGCCAGTCGAGAGTGGACTGAGCCAGGAGGAGGCAATCTTGGATGAAGAGGGGGAGGGAGAACCAGAGGCAGAGGATGACTTGGAGGCCAGAGATGCATGCAGTCAGGAGCTCTTTTCTACCCTGGAGGAGCCTAGCCGGTCACAGCAGTCAGATTTTGGTAGGGTGACCAGACATCCCGATTTTATCAGGACTGTCTCGATATTTGCTTGTTTGTCCCGCGTCCCGACCGATGTTCGGTCGGGACACTGGACAAACAAGCAATTTTGCCCTCCACTCCCGCACAGGCGGTGCCCAGAGGGGCTCTTGCCTCCCTCCCCCAGCCCTTCCCCTTCCTTCCCCCATTGGATCCCTCCCCAAATCCCTGCCCTGGCCCCGCCTCTTCCCCAAGTACACCAGATTCCTCCTCCCTCCCAGGCTTGTGCTGATCAGCTGTATGGCAGTGCAAGCCTGGAAGGATGGGGTGGCCCCCAGCACTCACCCTGCAAACTGCTCCAGTCCAGCTTCTGGCGGTGGCAGCAGGGGCTGGGATCAGAAGAACCTATTATTTGATGAGACTGGTTATAGAGAACCACTTATCTCTAAATCCAGTGTTTTTGTTAGTGACAAGAACTGGAATGCCCAAGGAAACTGTGTTTATAACTTCTTGTTAGCCGGTGTGGTGAAACAGAAGTTTACTTTTGTTCCTGTTTTGGTATATCTTATGAAGGATTGGCCACCAGTCTTGGGGGGGTGTCTGCCCTATTTTTCAGCAGTTCATCCTGAATTTGGCATCCTCAATCATGACCCACTGAGGCACAGTTAGAAGATCACACAAGTAAAGACTGTATCATAATGCGTATGCACAAAGGGGCAAATTAATTCTAGCATTTCCTAGCTTTTGGGTGCTTGACTTTGCAATCTTAATGATTCTTTAAAGTAATTTTTGACTATAATCTATATACAGTATCCTACTACATTCACATGTACCAAACTTCTGTTTGAAGTAGGCCTTAGCAGTAGGGCTCAAAAAGTTGAATTTTGCAGACTTTTCTGGCAATGTTGTACAATATTCTGCCTGTGTGGTAGATGGGTTTTTTGTTTTCCTCAGCTAGGCGCTCTGAGTGGTGACCATTTTCACTTGTTTATGCTGTGATTCATATTATTTTTTGCCAGTAAACCTGGTTATTTTCTACAATGTTCACATCTAATAAACATTGTTTGCAGTATTGTTGTAGCTGTGTTAGTCCCAGGATATTAGACAGACAAGGTGGGTAAGGTAATATATTTTATTAGACCTACTGCTGTTGATGAGAAAGAGAAGCTTTCGAGCTACACAGAGCTGTTCAGACTGGGAGAAGTACTCAGAGGGCTTGTCTAAACTTGAAATGCCACAGCAACATAATGGGGTTCTCCCATCAGCATAGGTAATCTACCTCACTGAGGCTATGGCTACACTGCAGACCTTATGGCAGCTGTACTGCTGCAGCTGTGCCACTGAAAGGTCTCCCATGTAGCCACTCTATGCCGGCAGGAGAGAGCATAATTAAACCACCCCATAGTGCTGTCCTAACCAGCGCTTTTGTTGGTGGAACTTGTGTCGGTGTGAGGAAGGGAGGGTTCTCTCCCCAACCAACAAAAGTTTTAGTGACGAAAGTGCCAGTGTAGACATAGTCTGAGAGGTGGTTGCTATGTCGATGGAAGAATTCTTCCATCAATCTATCACTGTGTGCACTGTGGATTAGGTTGGTTTAACTACGTCACTCAGAGCTGTGGATTTTTCACTGCCCTGAGTGATGTAGTTAAGCCAATTTAATTTTCTAGTATAGACAATGACAAAGTCTTACAGCTAAATATGAGATGGAACAGATTGTTTAGCATAAAGTAGTTAACAGATATCTTAAGAGACCACTCACACCCCTTTCTTGTCCCATGACTTGAGGGGTGTTAATGGCCTTCTTCACCTTGAATGGTCTTAGAATATGCGTAACTATTTATGCTAAACAAACAATTTGTTCCAACTTGTATTTAGCTGTGACACTCTGAAGACAGGTCTACACTTAATAAGCTGCAGCACCACCACTGTAGTGCTTCAGTGAAGGTGCTACCTATGCCAATGGAAGCGATTCTCCCATCAGAATCGGAGGGGTAGTTATGTGTAAGGGAGAATTCTCCCATTAGCGCTGTCACGCCGGGGCTTAGGTATGTGTAGCTGCATTGCTCACCCCTGAGCAACATAGTTATATGAACCTAATTTCCCAGTGCAGATCTGGCCTTAGTACCTTTCCCAGACCTGAAGAAGAGCTCTGTGTAACTCTAAAGCTTGTCTCTTTCACTAACAGAAGTTCGTCCAATAAAAGAATTGCCTCACCCACCTTGTCTCTCTAAAAAACATAGCATTAAAAAAAATCTTAGCTTCTCTGTTGTGTAGGGTTATCTTTAGTTTCCTGTATGAATTCTCAGGCAGGAATCCTGAGACGCACTCCTGCTAGCATACAGACTTTCAGTGAATATGGCATAGAAGAAAGATAATTGGGTTTAATTAGAACTCAGGAAATTCTACTGTGAAAACTGGGATGTATTCAAGGCACAAGTAGAAAGGGTACCAGCTACATTTCTCTCATTAAAATAGGCTATCAAAAGAGACAGCAGAAACTAACACATTATTAATAAATTAGGACAAAGAGTGTGTCCCTATCCCCATTCTGTACAACATAGAATAACCCATTTTAAATCAGTTTTAAAGTATAAAGATGTGGTTTATGGGAGGTCTGGACAGACATTTTTAATAAAGAGTTTAAAATACAAAGAAGTAAAAGTGAATGAGGGCCCCATTCAACAGATCAGATCATCTAATGGGATTTTTAAGTATTCAGTATATTTTGAAGCATATAGTAGACAAAATATTGATAGAGTAATTTAGAAAGCAATATAGTAGTCAGCTATTCATCCCTTCTGTATTATTAAAATGTTGACCATTAGTTTCACTGACATACTTATAAAAAAAGGAAAAATACAAACATGAGGCCATTCAGAGTTCCAGGGACAGAAGATGTCTTTCATATATTTCACTGAGGCCTTAGGGATTGTCTTTCCCCCGTTTTGTTGTTGATGTCTGGTCCCTCCAGCTGTTCCTTTACAACTGTGTCTCACTCTAGCGCTTTCCAATACTTCTCTGCCTACCTATCCTAGGGAGCAGAAGTCTCAGAACAATCATAATCCCTGGCATGATACAGGAGTTTCAGAATGAGGACAGAAATACTGCATACAAATCAGGATGGCTGGTAAGCCTCTACAGCATCTATCCATCAGACCGTGCCTCTGCAGGACAACACAATATATGCTAAGCTAAAGGTCTGAAAGAGGTTTTGTCAGCAGTCCTGTTTAAAAAAAATTGTTTTGCCTATGGTTTTAGAAATGAATAGGGTAGTTATTAGCATAAATTCCAGACAAAACTTTAAAAGAAAGGTAGATTAAACTGTATAACTACAGTCACCATAATTGCTCTGCAGTTTTTTGACAGTAAAATTTGATGCAGTGAAAGCAATGGTAGAATTCCCAAGTTCTGTGTTATTTGTCTTGCTTCTCCCATTTTATAGGGGTTCCTCATTCTGAGCAGACCAGCGTTAGCTGACAAAAAAGTAATACTTGATATTTCCCACTCAGCCCCTATTGTGTCCCAGTCATCAGCTGAGCTCTTGCACTATCAGTCTTTATGAACATTGCAGAAGGATGCTGTGGTGGATTGCAGAAGAGTACACTATCTTCACTGCCACCTGCTGGGAAATTAGGTCAATTTTATTGCTCTGTTTTTGTTGACTGAATATATTAAACGGCTATTATTTCATGCAGTATCTCTATATTTATGTTCATGCAATGTTTTTCTGATTGAAAAACAAGTTTACTTGTCTCCAAATTCTTTTCATATGTATTTTTATGGTTGACGATTACATGGATTTTAATCTTTAGCTCTAATGCCATGTTTGCTTATTCATATCGAAGCTTTCTTTATTACTGCCTTTCTACATCGAGCAGTTTTCTTTTAGATGTGTTTGTCTGCATTATTTTTGTTCTTTTTATTACAGATCTTTGTTTTTTTTTTTAAATGAGGCGTGATGATTTTTTATGTGTATATTTGCATACTTAGCCTATTTAAAAAATGTAGTGCACAATTTCCTTTTGATGTTTCACTTATTTTCTTTAACATTCCATTCTCCTTTCCCCCTTGTTCATTTTTCCCCCAGCCGCAGACATTTTTGCAGGTTATTGGCCTTGTAATTTCCCTCTATGAAGCAAACAGTTATCACAATTGGCACTTTTCAAAATGTAATGTTAGCATCATGTGCTATAGTGAAACACATGACTTTCTCTAGATTCTGGATGCTGCAGTATGAGATACTGCCACCGTGCATTAAACTGCAACAAGAAATCATTATTGTCATAGGCAGTAACTACCAGATAACTGAAAAAAATGGTTCTAATGTTGGGTGAAAAAGCAAAAGTTTTTTTTTTTTTTAAGGTACAGCTTTGCTGTGTTCACAGTGGAGAAGTTATATAATGGTTAATCATTGAAAACTTATATAATGGTGCTGCTAATCATACTTTCAGTATTTTGTTCAGTTTGGTAATATCGCCATGCTTCTAGTCTAACAATCCTCCAGATACACAAATTGATCCACTGTAAATACGCTCTGAACACACTGAAGTCAATAGGGCTACTTTCATGCTTAAGGTCAGGCATATGAACTCACCTTATTGACTAGGGCCCTAGGGGCACAGGAAAATAAACAAAATTATTTGTTCACAGTCACTGTTCAAAGTCCATGACACAGCTGGGAATAGAAACTAGCATTTCTGACTTCAAGTCCCATGCTTTTACTACTATACAGTATGTCCTTTCAACTACAATACAAGTTATAGTTAAAGAGATGGCAGAAGGAACTACTAAAATGGAAAAATGGAGTAAGATCTGCTGCCACTATATATATTGGCATAGCTCCACCAAGCTTCATGAAGCTGTACCAATATACACCAACTGAAAATCTGGCCCAGGATGTTGTTTACTACATTTCTATTACTTTCTGAAAACAAGCTCCATGTGTCAGTAGATAGAATGAATTATCACTTAGGCATGGTCTGTGCAAGATGCTGCCTATAGGCATACTAAGGTACCTTAATTCTAGCCTGCAACTCGTTGCCTGTTTCAGCAGGGCACATCTCTAAAAGCAAGACCACTAATTGTACCAGTTTTGCCAAGTTAATGTGGTGTTTTTGTAACATGCACAGATGTTTTTTTATGGACTAGACTGGGATGAACATACTCGTTTTCAGGTCAATCACATTTTAACTCTGGTCTCCAGAGACGAAGGGCAGTGTATGAATCCATTAGAACCCTACCTTCTCCCCGACATTAACAAGGTGGCATGGACAGTCTCTATCCACTTTGTGCGACCTGCTCTTTGATCTTAGGATTTCTTTGCTGTATAGCAGACAAGACATCCACTACATTCTATAATTACAGGCTCCAGTCCTGAAAACTCAGATGTCTCTCCTCTGCTTGACTTTACTCATGTGAGTGGATCCTTTGACTTCAGTTGGGCTACTCATGTGAGTAAAGACACCCTTATGTGTAAGTGTGTCTAGGATCAAACTTTGCCTGATTTTAACGTAGATTCCATTTATCAGTAAATAGGACATAGAAAAACAAAAGACTAAAATAAGCTGTTTGCTAGAAATTTTTATTAATTTTGGGTACCTTCTATGCTTCAAACATTTTGTGAGCTATTAAGATCTAGCAGACTCTTCTTCCTATTGTATGTACTGTCAAGTAGTTGTATACTGCAAAATTAGACTTTATACAACTGCCTATCACTGCGCTCTACCAAGGATGAAGTAAAGGGTAATTTTGTGGCTCAAATATTTGGGCCCAACCCTGCAAAGCATTGAGCAATCACAACTCACTATGACTTAAATAGGAATCAAGGGTGCTGAGCACCTTATAGGATCAAGCCCCTTGTTGGTAACAAAAAGAGTTTGTAGATTTCAGGAATTATTTCCTCCTCCGCTGGGATCTTCTGAATCTGAATCAGGAAGGCTGGTCTGGCTCCAAATTCTGTTACAACTATGCTGGAGAGATTAAAAGAGTATCATTTGCCTTGGCTTCACTGAAGGGGAAATCACTAGAGGTTTCACACGACTACCTTTTATAATGTCTCCTGATAGGATTTAATATTTGTCAAAGAAACCTAATTTTCAATAAGGCAAATAGGAGCAACTTGAAAATTTCCTTGAATGTCAGAGAAACCAACCAAGTGTGCTTGTTTCATTTATCATTCTAACAGGATTAAGTTTGGATAATAACACAAATATTTTTTGTTACTGGAAATTATGCTCATCTGATGAGATGTGAAATAATACATCAAATCTTTGACAGCTGTTTAGTATGCCGTCATAGTTGTCTCACTGTGACCTTATTTTCCCTTTCTGTTTCCTGTATACGCTTGTTGTCTCATTATATACTTAGACCATCTTCTAGTTTTATGTTTGTACAGCACCTAGCACAAAGGGGACCTGATCCCTGACTAGGGCCTGTAAGTTCTACATATAGTATTAAGAATAAAAGATTGGACTTGCAGCATACTACAGAGTTACCTAGTGCTGTCGTAGCTTGTTACAAGTTTTCCATTAATCCTCATGGCTTGGTTTTTGCTTGTCCCAGTTTGTATTTTTTGTATTTTTAAATATACTTTCAAAAGACAGTATTTTGATATATAAAAGCATTTTATTACTAATTATTGTAATGGATATAAAACATGAGGTGTAAATTGTTGCTCCTTTGCTGAGCAGTAGCAAATTGCAGGGCCTTGTAGGTTAGTTTTGTATTAGGAGCAGAAATCAAGGACTCAGAACCAAGGGATTTTCTAGTTAAAATGTGTTAATTTACAAAATGCACTTGAGTTCTTTTTCTTGGGACAGAAAAGGTCATACACTTCTTATGGCAACCTCAGCTAAGGCATGTGTCATTAAGAAACAGCTCTCTTCATCTCTTTCCCTCTATCCCTGTCCCTCTCCCTGACTCTGACTTGACTGGGCCTTGTGTAGAAAAGATTTAGTGGTGTGATGTTAGAATATAAGGAAAGTCTAACACACACTAGGCAACACATACTTTAACTACTTCTGGTTGAGTTAAAGCCTGGGCCTCTCAGACTTTGAGTTGACCAGCTCAGGGCTTCCCAGGAGGGGGCAAGTGGGGCAATTTGCCCCAGGCCTTGCAGGGGCCCCTACGAGAGTTTTTCAGGGCTTCTGGAGTGGGGTCCTTCACTCACTCTGGGGGCCCCAGAAAACTCTCGCAGGACCCGGGCCCCTGGAGCATCTTCCACGGCAATTCGGCGGCAGGGGTCCTTCCACTCTGGGACCTGCCACCAAAGTGCCCCGAAGACCCGCGGCAGGGGAGTCCTTCCGCCCCAGGACCCGCCGGCGAAGACCCCAGGCCCCCTGAATTTTATGGGTGGTCCTGGACCAGCTTAGCACATATTAAAAGGCAGTGGCCCAGTTTCTCAACGATATTTAGGTACCTAATGCCAACAGATTTCAATTGAAGTTAGATGCGTAAATACCTTTGAGGATCTGGACCAGTATTCCTTGTCTTCACTATATTTTTCAGATGCACTAGTTAACTTTCCATCACCAAACCTGTTATCCTAGGATCCAAGGCCTGCAGAGACTGTTTAACATTCTGTGATAGAATGCACTCCTCTATTACAGCAGTGTAATAATCTTTGTACAAAATATGCCTTATGAGGTATCATTTGATAACTGGGTCAATAATATCACTGGTCAATAATATCACGATGAAATGTGTGTAGCAACATTATATGTAAAGTTATGAAGTCCTCCTGAATGATGTTGGTATCACATGTTCAAACTCACATAGCATCAGTTAGGCAGGACTGGTCAACCAGGTTTTTAACAAAGGAATGTGTTTACCTTAATTTACATTTAAGTAGTAACAAGGTCCTTTAAACAGCAAGAGGGAGACAAGGCAAATCTGCATTTTAGCAAATAGTAGCAAGAAGCCTCTTTCAGGATGAGACCCCATATCTCCATTCTCACAGCTGGAAGCAACGTTATCTAGGATAACCCTCAGGAAAATGCATTTCAGAGGGTGACAACTATAAAAGTAAAGGGCAAAAAAACACCCAGATAATCTCTTCCTATCCATCTCTTTCCTCTTCACCTAAGATGACATCAGAAACAGCTGTTGGACTTTGGGGCAGATCCTGGCCTGAGAATTTGGTCAGTAATGTTACTGGGAACCTGTGGTAAGAACTTCACCTTGAACCAAGTCTAGTTTGTTAACTTGAGAAAGTGTTTTATCTTTATTTCTCTTATAATCATTTCTGACTTTAATGCCTTATACTCGTATTCACCTAAAATCTCTCTTTGTAGTTAAATACATTTGTTTTCCATTCGAAGAAGCAGACTATTATATATTGATAGCCTTAGACGGGCAACAGACCTAATGTATCTGGAGAGGGCTGGACAGTGCAGAACACACAGGGAAAATCTGAGATTACTAATACGTTGGCATCACCCTGAGTAACCAAGACCGCTGGAAGCCAGAGAGTGGCTGGTATTTACTGACAAGCTGCTGGGGTCAGAGCTGCTGGACCAGAGATGTGGCTATATTCAGAGTGTGACCTGTATGTTGTCTGGCTGTTTGAGAGGAGCCCAGGTTGGGGGCTACAGCAGCAAACCATTGTGGGGAACCCCAGGCTGCAGGGCAAGTGGTGACGTAGCCCCTCATTGGTCTGGACTGCACCTGGAATATCATAGATATTGGTCCCCATTTCTGTCCCAGCCACTAAGATTTACCCCTGGGAAAACTCATAGGCTATGCATTGACACCCACATTGTCTCGAAGAATGGCCTGGTCACTACCTCACATTTGAGCAGTTACTCTACAACACAAAGGAACTTTAGAAAACTAACTATCCATCAACTGAGTGCTGTAAACCCCACACATAATCCCCTTAATTTTAATTTGGGATACAGTTAAAGCATAGTGTCCAACACTTTCTTTGGAAGTTTTCATCCTGAGAGCTTATACATCGATGATTCATAACACTCATGTGTTGCTATAATAATACATATAGTGGACACGACGGACTTCAAACCCAATGTTAAAGTCACGACTCAAGAAAATCTCCAGTTAAAAACTGCCTCTTTCCCCTAAACATTACTTTATTTAGTAAATCAGAACCCCGAGCCTGCAAATATTAAGCATATGCATAGTTCTTTGCAAGACTGAGGCTTACCTAGATTTACCTTCTCTGTCATTTTACATTTGTTTTGATGTTCATGTTTATGTAATTGTATGTCTCTTTTATATGAAAATCATAAAATCTAAATTAAAGGAGAGAAAAAAATCCCAACTTCAGCCCAGATCCTCAAAGGGATTTAGTCACCTAACTGCCATTGATTTAAAAAGAAATTAGGTGCCTAAATTCCTTTGAGGATCTGGCCTTAATGATTGTATGTTAGGCAAAAATAATGTCTTCCAATGATATGCAGTTTTTATAACAGCATTTGCTTGGCCACTTGAAGAAAAAAACCTCTCTGGAATATTTCCAGCTAAAGTTGGCTCCGACAACAAGACAAATGCTGTGCAGTTAAACTTGTTCATTTAAGCTTTCAGGCCCCAACTCAGCAAAGCATTTAAGTCCATCCACATCCACCAAAGCACTTGTTTAAACTTCCAAGCACATGCTTATGTCCCTTTGGAATCAGAGCAGTTTTGTTAAATAGTGGCAGACTGCTGAACTGGGCCATAATGGGTTGTTTGAGTCAATGGCCTGGTAAAGTTAGATTGACTCACCTACATTGCTAAGGATTGTGAAAAATCCACACTCTGAGTGATACAGTTAAATTGACCTAACCCCAGGATTTTTCCATCAACCTAACTGCCACCTCTCATGGAGATGGATTACCTACACCAATGAGAGAATCCCTCCTGTCAGATATCAGAGGGGTAGCCGTGTTAGTCTGGATCTGTGAAAGCAGCAGAGAATCCTGTGGCACCTTATAGACTAACAGAGGTTTTGGAGCGTGAGCTTTCGTGGAAAGCTCACGCTCCAAAACCTCTGTTAGTCTATAAGGTGCCACAGGATTCTCTGCTGCTTCCTCCTGTCAGAGTAAATAGTGTCCACACTGAAGTGCAACAGTGACATAGCTGTAGTGTTTCAAGTGTGGACAAGCCCTATTTGAGGAGGAACGGTGAACAGTTTTATATTTGTGATGCAGATATCTAAATAAACATTATTTCGAGTAGCATCTAGTCTAAATAAAATCTCAGCAGCAGCAGACCTAAACACAGTTTTCATGATTTAAACCAGCTTCCTGTTAAAACCATTTTAACACAATTTAACTGATCAGTGCAAATGAGGCTGAACTGTCTCCAAACCATTTTTAAAAAGCATTTTGGGAATAGGAGCCTCACCCTCTATTGAACTCAGTGGGAATTTTGAATACACAAATTCGCCTATGTCGAATCTGATGTTTGATAATGAAATGTATGTTAGGGTTCTGACCAAGATACTGAGAAAAACAGGTGTTCTGACACATTTTCTTTTTAGCAAAAGAATCGCCGTTTTACACAGTGTTTTCCAGTTAGACTCTAATTCTACTTACCACTGATCTATTATAAATAAATTGGTGCTTAACAGGGCCAAAAAATATTTTCAAACTCACTGCACACACTAAAGAGAATGAAAGGCCAGCTCCGGGTGGCAGCTGCAAAGCAGACAACTGTGTTTTGCAATGATCACTCCATCTGAATCATACCAGCGTGTAAGTTCAGCCCAGGCAGAAAATGCGGAGCCTCTGAGCACCTACATCTGCTCTTCAGTCTGGATGTTAGCTCACTGAGGTCGTGAACTCTGTCAGCTGTAGTGGCTGCTCCTGTGAACTGCCTGTCCAAAAGAGCAAAAGCCCCTAGAATCACTGTTTCCAGGCAGAGGACAGCTAACTGGCACTGATGTTTGAATTCCAGGTGGACTTGAGGTGTTTTAATATCTTCTGGTTGGTAAATTTCAACAGCGTGCATGCTGCCAAAACTCGACGTACACTTAAAATTTCATGCATATTAATGAGACACTAAATTATTTTAGGCCTTCATGCATCCTTTAAAGAAGAATGCTGCATTATTCACCCACTATTTAAGTAAAGCTGTCAAGGTATTTTCCTTACATTTTCCTTATTCACTTGTTGTTCCTTAATAACATCTCAGGACGTTTCCGCAATAATATGCTTTTCTGCTTTGCACCTGCAGATCTCTTAGTATTGTTATATTGGCGAGAGCTGAGGACATTATTATTGAAAAAATAAACATACTAGAACACCTTTTTCATTTTAAGAATTCATTGAGAGTGTGGCAAACAGATACCTTCTCTCCTGCAAGTAGAGTTTTGGGTCTACAGCCTGAACAGTGGGTCTAATAATTAGGACTGCAATATTTAGACTCTCTAGAATAAGCAGTTCAAATCCCAGCAAGGTCAGTTCAATTCTTCACTCTTCTAAAGTAGATAAATTTTGTTCCATGCAGTTCATTGGGTCTGGATCTTTTGTCGAAGAGCTTAGAAAGTCAGGTTGTGTTTGTTCTGTGTAGATATTAAGGGCTCGCATCTGTAACCCTTATCCCACTGAAGTCAGTGGAATACCTGTGTAAATGCTACTTATTGCAAATAGGGGTTGCAATACCTGGCCCTTTTCATGGAAATAGAGGTTAATGTGAGTTTGTGTCACTGGCCAAAATATAATTTTCCATGCTCTGTGCAGATTGTCTTCCTGACTCCTACACTCCAGTTGAGAAGTGACTATATTTTACTGCTTCAGAAATTACGTATATTGAAGTCAAAGGGTCTGCTCATGTGAGAAGGATAAGCAGGTCTAATATTCAGGGCCGGCTCCAGGCACCAGCTCAGGAAGCAGGTGCTTGGGGCGGCCAAGGGGAAGGGGCGGTACGTCAGGCTCTTCGGCGGCAATTCAGCAGCAGGTCCCTCGGTCCCTCTCGGAGGGAAGGACCTGCCACCGAATTGCTGCCGAAGAAGAAAGCGGCATGGTGGAGCTGCCTCTGATTGCAATCTCAGCTTTCTTTTTTTTTTCCACCACTTGGAGCTGGCCCTGCTAATATTCATAACACTAAAATAGAATTCAGAATGAAAGTTGTTAACGACAAGCTATTATAACAGTTTGTGACTGTGTCATAAACAGATGGTTAAGGGTTAATACCTTTTTTACCTGTAAAGGGTTAAAAAGTTCACCTAGCCTAGCTAACACCTGACCAGAGGAACCAATGAGGGAACAAGATGTTTCAAAAGGAAGGAGGGAAGTTTCTCCTTTGTTTAGAGTTTTAGTTTTCAGTCAGAGTAAAAAAGATCAAGGAACCAGCCTTTTATCAGAGTAGTAAGTTTTAAAAAGGAATAAATAGGTTTATGTTTATTTCTTTGTAACCTGTCTTATACAATTAGAGGTAGAATCAAATTGGGTATTTGGGTATTTTTTTGTGTAACTAAATTTGTGCCCAGGGGAACATCCTCTGTGTTTTGAATCTGTTGTCTGTGAGAGTAGCTGGTATGCTAATCTCTCCCAGAGGGTTTTCTTTTACCTTTCTTTTCTTTAATTAAAAGCCTTTTTCTTAATACCTGATTGATTTTTCCTTGTTTTTAGATCCAAGGGGATTGGATGTGGACTCACCAGGGATTGGTGGGGAAAGGAGGGTGGGTGGTTAATTTCTCCTTGTTTTAAGATCCAAGGGGTTTGGATCTGTGTTCACCAGGGAATTGGTGAAGTCCCTCAAAAACTACTCAGGAAAAAAAGTAGTGCTTGGGGGATGGTGGCAGCGATACCAGATTTAAGCTGGTAATTAAGTTTAGAAGTGTCCATGCAGGTCCCCACATCTGTACCCTAAAGTTCAGAGTGGGGAAGGAACCTTGACAGACTGAATTTTGGTTTTAGACTAAGGATGAAATGCTGGGCTGCCTGGCTCCCCTCACCAGCTCCAAGTCACCTTTGCACATTCCCAGTCCTGGCTTTAACGTGCCTTATGTGATCATGGCACAGTGCTCCCAGCGCTCTAAAAGACCCACCTCAATGAAGAGCATGGCTCCCAATGCTGGGGCACTGTTTACACTGGCACTTTACAGCGCTGCAACTTGCTGCGCTCAAGGGGGTGTTTTTTCACAACCCTGAGAGAGAAAGTTGCAGCACTGTTAATTGCCAGTGTAGACAAGCCCTTAGACAGTTCCAGGGTCCTATCAGAGTTATGTTATGTTAGGGCCTCTGGTTGCCCTATGTGCTGCAGTGCTATCCAAAATCTCCACAATACTGAGGACTGCTGTCCCACCCCTGAGATGGTCATACTGCCACCATGCCATTGCCTGAGCTTGCTAGGGGATCCTTAGGAGGCAACCTTGTAACTATTTTCTTCAGTGCCTGTGCTGACAAAATCCTTTCCTGGTCAGTCCCAGATCTTTGAGCGCTGTTTTACATGGTTCTGGTCCTGTTACCCAATGTAAGGGGGTCAGAGCAGGAATAAAGATCTCACCTTAGGGATGCAAATATACCGGAGTTGGAGTCAAACTAATCACTAATAAAATTCCATTGCATGTAATAAAGTTATAGTTGGGATTCATCTGGCCCTTTGATTTTACTTTTCAAATTTTGTTTAGTTTGAGCTGCATATAAAAACGGTGCAAAATACTTACTCTAGACTGGCTGTTTTTTTCGGGCAGAATTTTACTGATTACATTCTGTTGCAGACATTTTGCATTGATCAGAAAGATATTTTGTCAATATTTAATTATGGCTGACATTCTAAAGTAGCATATCTATAGACACCTTTCATGCATTTTTACATGCTGTATTACATTACTGCCTTAGAAATCCATTATCCTACAGTGCTACAAACATCTTCCTGGCACATGGGCAAACAGTTTTCAGGTAGCTCAAGTTTTGGTTAGCTCACTCCCCTGAGAAAAAACAAATCCCGAAGCAGTCTCAAGAATTAAGAGGGTTTCTTTGAACGTTTACAGCTTGAATTAAACATCTCTTTCATCTTTAGTATAAGGTTGAATGGGCAGATGACTTGGAATTTTATGTGGAAAACATGTTGTTACCATGGAACTTAGGATGCATATTCTAAGAGCTGTTTCAGGGCCTGTTCCTGCTCCCATTGAGCTCAAGATTGTTTGTTCTATTCATTTCAATGGAAGCAGAACCAAAACTTTGGAGAGAACAAGATGGGGTATTAGCCAGGGAACACCCTTTGCTAGGAGAAGAAGCAAAGTCTACAGTTCCTATGGTGAAGAGAATAAAGGGTAGATGTCTCAAAGACTGAAAAGCAGACTAAGATGTCTATTGGACTGTGAATCAAATAATGCAATTTCCAAATAACTAGAGCAAAACTGGCAGTAAGATATTCCAAAGTTGGAAATGGAATTAGATAAGGACATAGTTCCAGTTTATAGCTCCAAGTAAATTTTCTTATTCCTGTATTTCTTCTTAAGCATTAGGGGTTTCTAAAAAATTGTTTTTAAAGTCTGTTTCATTTTGCCATTGCTATTTGTGGCTCCTTTAAATAGTGCAGTAATAGCATTAGATGGTGAATAAATTTTTCAAGGGTGCTTGAATGACCTAAGAGCCTCATTCCAGTTTCAGAAGTGAGCTAGACACTTTCACTGAGATTTAGGCTGTCACTTTATGCTTTAGTCACTTATGTTCTTTTGAATATTTATCCCCTCTGTAAATATTTAAGTGTTTCCCTTTATCTTAGAGACTTCTGTATATGAAATACTTATATTAATATAATAAAGGAGATAGAGTCTTCTTTATTGTGATCACTGTCAAAATGTGCTGCTCAGTATTCACAAAGGGATCCAGAGAGATTACTTTTAGCCATAGAGAATTTAAAACACTTAAGGGTCAGTTTGTTGTGCAAAATTATGTTACCCTCTAACAGGCAGTCACCAAGATCAGGAGAGTCACCTGGAGTTGTTGTGGAAAAGGGGGGTATTGAAATGCATATTATGGTCTTACTGAGATACAAAATGCTTTGTAAAAGGTTAAATGTAAAAAGATCTCACAACATCAGAGCAGCAAATGTGTTTGGTTACTGCAACCAACAAGGAACTGTCCCAATCTAAAATCCCAAATTATGAACCATTGCGTGCACTTCAGGAATATAATCAAAGGAACCAACTTCTGTCTAGGTCAGCATGGTAAAAACGCTTGCCCTTCCATCCAGAAAGAAGCTATCCTCAAACCTCTTTCTTTATAGTCCTTCTTAGCAACCCCCTGATGAAGGGCTGTTAATTCATGACTGGAAGCTCATACAGTTTCTCTGAGAAACTGAGCAAGGAAAGGTCTTTCTGTGTGTGCAGTATATATACTCCATCAGTAAATTGTTTTGAGCTATGAAGAACTGATAATCCAAGGAAAGCTGGATTCTTTCCGAAAAATGTTGGAGAATTTCTATGGTTCTATAGAGGAGGTCACACTAAATAAACACAATGGTCCCTTCTGGCCTTAGAATCTATTAATCAAAGAGCCAAACTGTGGCTAGAAGCAGGAACTTGGTCAAATCAGATTTAAAAGATCAATTCCAACCGTTATAATAGAGAAACTACAGAGTCTCCATAATACAGGGATGTAAATATTATACTCATAGACTTTGTCTAGACTAGGAAAAATAGTTAAGTGTAGGTTTGGCGTAGTTAACACATGCTAGGTAAGCCTGACCTAAATTTGACCACTTTTCCTAGTGTAGAGGAAGGGGAACATCTTCAGCTCAATTTTTGCAGGATGAATTATAGCCTAGAGCTCAATCAGCTAAAACTGAACTAAGTTGTTACCCTTTAGCTACACTAGGAATTTAGTATGACCTAACCTGGACTACTTTTCCAAGTCAAAACAAAGGCTTTCTTCATAACTTCCCCTTTTGTCCCCACTACCTCCCCAAATTTGCTAATCTGGCTACAGTCATGTGACAAAAGATTTGTGTTACTTATAGGGCAATATACACATCACAACTGTTAGATACAATATTAAGTTAAAAGAACTGATTTACTTAGTCATTCTCACTGAAAATTCCCTTAATTTTATAGTTATTCCAGGGCTTGATTTTGTGGGGCGCGTAGGTAAGCAATTTGCAAGTGCAGTCGCATGTCTATTTGCACGTGCAGTTACCACAAGGGCATGTGAAAACTGTACCTGCAGATGGCATATGCAAACTGGATCATTGCACATGGCTTACAATGATTTTCTCCTTCAGCTACCGAGGCTGCACATTAGCCATCATAACCGTATGCCGAACTCATTTAAAATCAGGCTGCTTATATTTAATATGAAACTCAACTGGGCGGCTTAGAAATAATAAGCAACAAATGAATAAAGACAAAACGATATCATTTTTAATTAATTGGGACTAGTAGATAGCAAATGAAGGGCAATGTAGATAAATGTTAGACAAGAAAATTGTTAGCAAAGAACAAAAAGGATATGTGCTAGGAAGAAAGATCTTGCAGCATACTTACATACAAGAGAAGGGAAAAAAATAAAAAATAAAAACCTTCCTCCCAGTGTCCCACTGTAGCAAACACTGGCAGAATGTTAGAGTTGACAGAAAAAAGTATAGTATAAAATACGTAGTCATAAATAAAAAGCCACAAAGACTTGAACTTGAAGACTGCTTCCAAGTTACTGTTCGAAAAGGGTATTTTAATAGCCGGCGTACTTAAAGTACAATGGAGGGGGAGGCGCTACAAGTTTTTGTTATCAATTCTAGAATCTCTGAAAGTGGTACTTAGGGGCTGTATGTTATGCTATTGCTAACGCTAATTCCTAGTATCAGAATACCCATTTCAGAAGCAGCACTTTATGGAAATAGTTGCACAGCGCCCAAGACCAGGCTTGATGGATTGGCTGGCTGATTTTCTTTAAAAAATTAGAAGAGAAAGAGTTACGTCAGTGATGCATGTGTAATGCCAACAGATGCTGGTTGTCAGGGGGCAGGATTGAACGGTGGCCCTCTTGAGCTTGGTGCATAAGCCTCTACTGCATGAGCTGAAAGCCAAGTTGCTGTTAGCTAAGGCTGTAGAGCAAACTCATTAATTGTTTGCTAAGTGTCTCAGTGCAACTAGATGGAACAGAACACCACACCCAGTAGGTGTGTGGGTTACACATGCATCAGGTTTTTACATAACTGAAGGATATGCATTAAAAGACAGAGATCCCTGTTATATTAACCAGGATGTTGTTAATATTACTATACACCTTTAAAGCTGTAGGAAGGCTTCTTATAGTGAAACATTATTATAAAACATTGTGCTTCAGAAGAGTTCAGATCTTTGTCAAGCAGCAGGAAAATGATACAAAAGATCTGCTTTAGGTTGGGTATGTAAAAGTTTAAGGCTTCTTGTTTGAATAGTTAGTTATATTGGCACAAAATGTGAAGAGAAGAAATGGATAGAAGTTAGAAAAAAAATTACAGTCTGTGACAGAGCAAGCTGACACACAGAATGTGGAAACTCAAGCAGAGCCATTAAAGCACTAATTAAAAAGTGAATGTTATGGCTGTATTCAAGCCTCTTAATGATTCATATTTAAATTCTGAAGGAGAAGTTTGGTAAGGAGCCACCAGCTGGAGAGTGTACACTGTTTGAAGAAGAAAAAAAGATGGTAGTAGTGCAGAGTAGAGTGTGCTTACCTCAGGGCAATATTTGTAGCACAGTATTTTCTGGAATCAGGACAAGCAGCTGTATTGACTGGTAGACTCCATTTTAGGCTTTGCGAAAGAGAGCTGAGTTTGTAGGGCTGCTATGTATTTATACCATTACACAGTACCAAAGAGTGCTAGGAATACAATATTGCAAGGGAAGTAGCACTGAAGAAGGGAAGGAAGTTGCTAAATATTAGCTGATTTGTTTGGTCTATTTTTGGTTTGTTACATGGGTAATAGTTACATGGGTAACTGTTTGTGATGGCCACTTACAAGCTTCTGGCCAGGTCAAAAATTGTTTTAAAATAAAAATATTAAAACCCATACACACTCATATACAAAGGTGAAAAATAATAAAACAGCATGAGAAGTGAATGAGGCTGATGGGCTACAATCAATCAGAAATGGAGTCAAGGGACTATGAAGCCGGTCTCAAGTTATGGGAGCTCAGTTTAGCTCGGAATTTAGTAGTGATTAGATCAGGGATTGGCAACCTTTCAGCCAGATGCTCTCTTGTTCTTACAAGTAGCTTTTAATGTTGTTACTGAAGCTTTTAAAGTCAAATTAATGTATTTTAAGGGAATCTTGAAATCCGTTGTGTTTTATATGTATATTGGACTCTTGACTTCCTTCTGCCTTTCTTCTCTCTGCTATTTCCATGAATCTGCAACCTTTCATTTGTAGCATAGGAGATATGCGTGGCAAGGGCCTTTTGCTTTGCCACCAAAGGTAAAAGCACAATAAAATTAATGTAGTAGTAACATTCCATTAAGGTTGCACTATTAAATATTCAAAGCAGAAACGAGAGGGGGACTTCTAAGCCTATCGGGGAAAATGGTGGATGTTGAATAGGAGGGGATAGCCTCCAAACTCAGAGTCTATCTTGTGAATGTGCGTAGAGGGCTTTTTTTTCAGAGTGTGGTGTATTAGGTGAGAAAGGGTTCAGATCTGAGGTGCTGTGGAGAGAATAGGTATGAAGAAAAGTTGTTCTCAGATGGATACAGGTATGTGTTTTGGGGGACTATTTCTGAGTAGATGACAGTTGGAGGTAGCTGAAGAGATGTAGAAGTTTTGAGATGGGAAGGCATTGGGTTGAGCTGCCAGTGTTGACTGCTGGGGGAATGGAGTCAGTTGATGAATGAGGGAGTGAGTACATTAAATGATGTTTTGGGGAACTGGAGAAAGAAGGCGACTTGAGGAAGAGAGAAGAGGTCACAGATGGATAAATACTGTTTTCTTCCACCCTGACCTATATAATAAAGTATCCCAATTTTCATTCTGAAAGAGGAAGGAGTGAAAGAGAGAAAAGGAGGTGTCACTTTATGTTCTCACATCTCCACTAACCTTCCTTATCCCCTACCAAAACATTTCTGTATGACACTGTTATCCATAGTCTCCAAGGTTTTTCACTTCAAAAATCAGATCACCCAGCAGGGGAGTGCAACTTCTTGGGGGGGAAGGGTTAGTGGAGCTTGCTTCTCGTAGCTCCCCCATTCATTTTGGGTACCAGTCACCAATGACTGGGGTAACTTAGGCATAGAGGTGGTATTTACCTTTGGAAGTAACTATGGTCATATTTCATATGCTGAGTATTTCACGAAGAACCCCGCTGTTTTCATGCGGACTAAGGTACCCTTAATCATGCTGGAGAATATTAGAATCAGGTCCTAAGAAAATTGTGACAGAGCTGACAACAGAACCCAAATGCCTTGTATTATAGACCCGGGTTTTAGCCACTTAACCATAATGCCTCTTATAAAAATTGCTTCATATTTATTCCTATTGCTGCAAATCTTTGTTAGGTGCATAACTGCAAAGAAGAATAAAAGAAAATGGATTGTGCTTGCTTCTTATAATGCTTTTCAAATACTGATAACTCTGACCAATCAAAACCAATTTCTTCAGAGACAAGTGACTCACCAGCCCTCTGGGAGGGCTATTTCCATGCCAGATTGCAGCTTTCAACCCCAATTCAATTTTTGCATGTAGAAATGTTGTTGTGTTTTTTTTTTAAAGTCACAATTTTTTATAGAAGCAAAGAAGTGAACTTTTTCTCATTCAAACCCTACTGAACTCTCTTTTGTCAAACTTTCAAAGAAAAATCACCTTCAGAAAGAGACCACAATAAGTAATTAGAGAGACAAAGGTGGGTGAGGTAATAGCTTTTATTGGACCAACTTCTGTAGGTGAGAGAGATGAGCTTTTGAGCCACATATAGCTGAAAAAGCTTACTCAGACCTGAGGAAGAGCTCTGTGTGGCTAGAGAGCTTGTTTCTCTCACAAAAGAAGTTGATTCAGTAAAAGATATTTCCTTACCCACCTTGTCCCTCTCTACTATCCTGGACCAACACAGCTACAACACTACTACATATGTAATAGCCTGAGAGATGCAAGTTTCAGAAACCTGAGTGAATGAAAACAAGGGGCTCTAATAGAAACTATTATAAAAATGTATCATGAGCAGGTTGGGACTAGCCACCTGCAGTAACATTTATGTTCAAATGTTGTATAAACAAATCATCAAAAATGGTGGTTTCAAAAGTGAGCACTGGTATCACTAGTCATGAAATCTAACTTAGTTTCTAATCATATTAGAGAGTGGGTTAAAGTTATGGGGGTGATATTCAAGAATATTGTAGGCAGTGTTATTGTAGCCATGTTGTTTCCAGGATATTAGAGAAACAAGCTGGGTGAGATAATATCTTTTGTTGGACTAACTTCTGTTGGTGAGAGAGACAAGTTTTTGAGCTTACACAGAGCAATTCATCAGGGGTGGGTGGTGGATCCATGAGAATGCACCTCTGAACTCTCGGTCTTTGACTAAGGACAACCAACTGTGAGTGTGGTGCAGTGGAAGGAAAGGGGAATGGCATGATAAAGGGAAATCTGTTCATCAGACTTTCACACTGCAAGATGGGAAACTGAGGCAAGGGAGACTGCTCAGCCTATTGGAGGGTGAGTGTCCGCTTATGGTTAAATGCTTTTAAATATGGCAGAGGCGTTTTCCCAAATTAATTCTGGTTTCCTTTTTCCTTTTAATAAGGGTATGTCTACACTACCCGCCAGATCGGCGTGTAGTGATCGATCTATCGGGGATCAATGTATCGCGTCTTGTCTAGATGTGAAACATCGATCCCCGAACATGCTCCTCGTCAACTCCAGAACTCCACCAGGGCGAGAGGTGGAAGCGGAGTTGATGGGGAAGCGGTGGCCATCAAACCTGCGCTGCGAGGACACGAAGTGAGTCAATCCAAGTAGATCTAAGATACGTCAACTTCAGCTCCGCTATTCTCGTAGCTGAAGTTGCATATCTTAGATCAGGGATAAAGAACCTATGGCACGTGTGCCGAAGGCGGCATACAAACTGATTTTCAGTGGCACTCACACTGCCTGGGTCCTGGCCACCAATCCAGGGGGCTCTGCATTTTAATTTAATTTTGAATGACGCTTCTTAAATATTTAAAAAAACCCTTATTTACTTTACATACAACAATAGTTCAGTTATATATTATAGAAAGAGACCTTCTAAAAACATTAAAATGTATTACTGTCATGTGAAAACTTAACTTACAGTGAATAAAGGAAGACTCGGTACACCACTTCTGAAAGGTTGCCGACCCTTGTCAACCCCCCCAACACCCTCCAGTGTAGACCAGGCCTAAAAGCGTTACACACAGACTCAGTGCTTGTGAGTGGGGAAATATTGCCTCTTAGAGGCACCCAGGGTGGTATTTTGTTTTCCCTGGTTACTGGGTGGGGTGTTAGGTCAGTTCTGTTTTGTATTGTTAAGAGGAACCCCTAGGTATTGAGCATGGCCCTTGTTGCTGGCCTGGCAGAAGAAAACTCAAAAAAGAGCTCTGTGTCAACTCTCTAAAGCTTCTTTCTCTCACTAACAGAAGTTGGTCTAATAAGATATTAGCTCACCAACCTTGTTAAAGAATATTATTTTTTTAATAAAGACTTACATACACATTTGCAATGTTTTTATTAGTTTTGCTCATCTACGTATGTGAAGGAAGAAAAAAAGGGGTGGGGGATCAGCAGTGGAGGAAAATAAATTCAATCAGTGGAGCTGACAGGTACTGGGCAAACATGGGGCAGTCAACTGCAACCCTGCAAAGATGAGGTAAATCACTCCCCTTCTCCCTTCCCTTGGAGCAAGAGGGGAGTGCATGCATGGGGGGAATTGTGATTCTCTGAATCACCATCACTGGGCTGGTGCAGCTTTTTAATGCAAAGACCCTTATTCATAGCTATGCCTAAGGGCACAATCTATCTCTAATGAACAAGTGCCGTGATAAATGCAAAACACCAACCTAGACTTTGCTTTACAAATGAATGAATTCTAGCATAAAGGAGCTGAAGGAGCACTGTGATTGTCAGCGTATAAGAGCACAGAGAATGCAGTTTTGCCACTAATCACTCCTGCAGCTATGGGATTATGTGACAATCTCAGTTTATTTTTTTTTTAAGGCAAATTTTTAGCTTTCATAGTTGTAGAGAAGAGCTGGAAAATTAGAACAAAGTAAACCCTAGTGACTGAAAAGCCTGAAGGCAAATATAAATAACTCAAAATGTAAGATTTTTTTGTAAAAAGTCTTATGATATTTTTAAGCCAATCATGACTTTTTGGAGGGCCTTGAATCCTAATACATGCACGGAAATATTTGAATTGAACACTTTGGGTCAAATACTATTCTTCTTTATACTGACGCAACATAAATGAAAGCACAATGTTTTTAAGATTCTCTTTACCAGAGTGTAGCCCTTCCTACATTGACCATTGCTATGGGGGGAATCCCATAAACATAACAACCATACTGGGCAGGGCCAGCTCCGGGCACCAGTGTAGCAAGCAGGTACTTGGGGCGGCCAATTCAAAGGGGCGGCACTCTGTCTGGTATTGGGGCGGCATGTCCAGGTCTTGGGCGGAAATTCAGCAGCAGGTCCCTCATTCCCTCTCTTCTTCTTTGAGCTGCTGCCAAATTGCTGCTAAAGAGGAGGAGACAGAGGATCCGCCGCCGAACTGCTGCTTTTTTTTTTTTGGTTTCCTGCTTAGGGCGGCAGAAAAGCTGGAGCCAGCCCTGATACTGGATCAAACTAATGGTCCATCTAGGCCAGTGGACCACTGCCAGATGCTGTAGAGAGAAAAAACAGAACATGGTGATTTAATCAAGTGGTTCATCTTCTGTCATCTAGTCCCAGATTCTGGCAGTCAGTGGTTTAGGGACATATTATAGAGCTCTGGTCACATATTACGTGTATCCTCTTTAAGGCAGTCAGAAGAAATACTGCAGCTGTTTTCGTTCAGCTGTATCCTGACATTTCTGTTCCTGGGTGACCTGGAAAATAAATGATATTTTCTATTATAAATCAAATATCTTTAACACTAATACAGCTGCATGGTTGGCATTTCCTGAAGATAAAGTTGCAGTCTCTGATGGATAAGACAAGTAGTACAATAAAAGGACATTATTCACCTGCTGCCTTTTAATCCTGGAGCAGTGGAATATTAAGTAAAATTTTTGCTTTGTAGAAAATATATTCAGCTCTGGCTGGTAGCCAGAATGTAGTGTAAATATCCAGTTATGTGGGAAGTTCACTAAGAGTATTCAGAGGACAGAAGGAGAAAAAGAGACTACAGATGGTGTAAAACAAATGTTAATATTGAAGTGATTATTTTACTATCTTCAAGTAATCATGAGGTTTCAGAGTTCTCTGTTTGAAGAAACAGCTGTGGAAACAGCAAGTTCTTGGACAAACAGAGGATGAACTCAAAGAATACAGGTATAATGAATTAAAATGATTGCATAGGGGAGGCAGAATTATTAGTGCAAATTTAAGGTTTCAAATTAAGGTCCTGATCCTGCAATGAGCTCTTTATAGATAGATCTTGCAGAACCTTGATGACTTCAGTGGGGATCTTTCAGGATCAAGGGTTTTTGACAAATTGAATTCATTGCAGGATCTGGGTTTAGGCTGGATATTCTCAGATACTATTCAATTAAGCCTACTTTCTTCTCTGTGTGTATTATAGCAGGAACACACAGCTACTACTATTGTTATGATTACCTAAGCCTTTGTATTATAAAAATGTTCCTCTTTCAGTTGCTTATAGCTTTCTGAAATGTTCACATTCAGAATGAACTATTCTCTACTCAGAGCCTATGCCACCAGCACTTCCAGCTATCTCCGTGACACCACTGATTTCTTGATAAAACTACAATGCATTGGTGACCTTCCAGAAAACACCATCCTAGCCACCATGGATGTAGAGGCTCTCTACACAAACATCCCCCACACGGATGGAATACAAGCTGTCAGGAACAGTATCCCTGATGATGCCACAGCACAACTGGTTGCTGAGCTCTGTGCCTTTATACTCACATACAACTATTTCAAATTTGATGACAATATATATCTCCAGATCAGTGGCACCACTATGGGCACTCGCATGGCCCCACAATATGCCAA
>NC_133771.1:75881272-75905200 GCF_003597395.2 Chelonoidis abingdonii | reverse complement strand
GTGAGATTTGGTGAATAACCCACGTCGGATGCATGTAGTGAAATTTCCAGGGGCGAGTGAATATATATGCAAGCAGAAGCAGGTCTAGCAGTAACGAGTTAGTTCAAGTCAGGAGGATGAGGCCTCTTCTAGCAGTTGAGGTGAACACCAAGGAGAAAAAGTGTTGTAGTTGGCAAGCCATCAGGCCTATCTTGTGTTAATCCTGACGATGGTGTCAAATTCAGATATGAACTTGAAGCTCAGCCCGTTCCTTGAAGTCTGATCCTGAAGTTTTTTTGTTGCGACCTACTAAGACTACTATGTGTGTGCCAGGGAGGTGAAGTGTTCTCGCACGAGGTTTTTGTAATATTGCTCATGCATAATATCTGATTTGTGTCCATTATATCCCTCTCATAAGACTGTCCAGTTGGTCCGATATATTTTCATAGCAGAGCTGCAGTGCTTGCATATGATTGGGCGTATAGTTAACATGTGACACTGCAGTGAATGATTAGGTGATGTGTGGCTGATCACGTTCGTCCTGTATGGTCGTCACTGGTGTAAGATGGCAGAGGTGCATGAGGTTTGTTGCATGGATTCGGTTCTGATTTAGAGGTTTTACTATGCGTGCGGTGTCAGTTACTGGTGAGAATATGCTTCAGGTTGGCAAGCGTTCTGTGGGCAAGGACTGGCCCTGCCATCCAAGGCCTGAGAAAGTTGTGGATCATTGCCAGGATGGGTTGTATCATGATGCGTCCGGAGGTTTTAGTGACTGTAGTGATGCGCTAAGTCCCTGTTGGTTTCTTTGGGTTGTCTTGCATAGGCAGGCTTCTGGTATATTGTCTGGCTCGGCGCTGATCTTTCCTTTTTTCCCTCATGTGGGTGTTGTAGTTTTGAGAATGCTTGGGGAGATTTGTAAGTGATGGTCTCGGTTCGAGGGTGGAGCAGATCACTTCTACCTCAGGCTTGGCTGTAACCAATGGGATTTCGTGTGGTGTCGCCGGGATGGAAGCTGGAGGCATAAAGGAAGCTATAAAGGTCTAGAATTTTCAGTATAGGGGTGGTTTAATGTGACCTCATATTTTGCACCCGTGTGTCATGTAAGCTGGACCTCCCCGTCAGATTGGTCCCAGCGAGGTTGAGGGTGGGGTGGAACTGTTGAACTGGGCTCCAAAATGTCTGTTAGTCTATAAGGTGCCACAGGACTCTTTGCTGCTATTCCAGATTGGTTTCTGCTTGGAGAATGAGCAGCAGCTGAGCTATGTTTTTGAGATTAAAGTGAGGAAAATACACTTTCCCTCATTCTCTTGCTATTTTTAAACACCTGTTTGGCAAGAACAGAGGGGAGAAGTCATCCCTGTGCTGGTGCCAAGCTCAGTACAGGTGTCATTCAGGGAGACAGATCACCTCCCTGCTTCTACAGCTACTGGAGATCAGTTCAGCCCCCTAGTACAGATTACAGCAGCATCATGGTGCCTGGCTTCTCCCAGCCTTCAGCACACAGAAATTGCAGACTCTGCTGGTTGCGCCTCCACCATTCCTCTTTATTTTAAGTTCCCACCACCAATTCCACAACAATCCCCATGCAAGTTTTTTTTTTACAGCTTCAGCAGTGCTTTTTGGCTCTCCCCCCAGAATCTGAGGGGAACTGAGGCCTCCATAAAACTGAGCTCAACTCACCCTAGCCCTTGTTCTCCACGACCTTTTTTGGGGTGGGGGAGGAGAAAGACTTCCTTCCTGCATCTTTATCAGCGTTGGGCTGATGGCTAATTGGCTCTTTATCCCAGTTACTGGCCAGCCTGATTGTCTAATTACTTCTATCAGCTTTCTCCAGAGAACTACTTAATATCTGAATGAGCAAAGTGCAGGGAGTGAACACTTATTAAGTTACAGGGGGAGGCTAGGACACTCCCCCAACCCAAAGGGAGGAGCTACTGACCCCAGGGCTCAAGAGAGTTCAGGCGACAACTAATGACAAACAGGATCAGCAGTGAGGGTCACAGAGTCATAAACAGGGAACCTGAAGGGGACACTGAGCAGAGAACACCTTCTGCTCCTCAAAGGTGTCTAGGGAGCCAGTAGATGCAGCCCAGAGGAACTCTACTTGGACACATGATTGAAGGGAGGAGCAGAAATAGGCCCCACAGTCACAGAGCACTTCCCCATCCAGCATCCTCCTCCTAGTGGAATGGATGGCCACCTTGGCCAGTGCCAGGAGGAAATTGATGAAGAGGTCTTGTGACTTCGTGTGGCCATAGGTAAGGAGCGCATAAATCAGGAGGTGCAGGGAAAAGTGAAGTCAGAACCAGAGGAGGAGATTCTAGAGGAGTTAGAAGAGAAGCTGCAACCTGGTGCTCTTGAGGTAAATGTGCACCAGGGTCTCCCTCACAATGCAGAAGGGACAAGTGTCAGAGAGAGGAGTGAACTGTACCAACTACATGCCCGTGCTCATGACCCCCTAAAGGAGCCACCAACTAATATCCCCGGTGGGCCATGGGACCAAAGTGGAATATACGCTGGCCTACCCTCCACAGATGGTAAAAGATCCAACCACATGGTATTGAGGCGAGGGTAAGAAAATGAAAGGTGTGGAGCACGAGTCCCTTTGTGAATCTAGCATTGAATCACTTATGTTGGGTGCACCTGTAACATAATTTTGTGTTAAATTGCAGGGAAATCAAGATAACCGGTATTCTAATTGCAGGCACATGAGAAGGAATCAGTAATCTCTGTTATTTATTAGAGGCTAAATTCTACTTGCCTTATTCATGCAATGCTCCCTTTGAAGTCAATGGCATAAATAAGATGCACAGAATTCTGAAGCACCCACCACCTGTGCTAAGAGGAATTTTGATTTTATAGAAAAATAAGTTCAAGCAGCATTACTATTATGCAATGCTACTAAGAAAGACATATCACTGTTGTAATGATGTACTGCTGTAAAATATAGTACCATTGGCCTGGTAAGTCTCCCTTTCATATGAAATCTGCACTTGTTTGGCCAAAGAAATCTAATGTGTTAATCATCATGCACAGTGTAGCTGGAAATCCATCCAAAAGCTTTATATACTATTTTTTTGATTCCTGAAGGTGATCTTCTAAGGGCAAGAAAACCTACTAATCCTGCCTGTTTTGGACAGTTCTGTTAATCTTAAAAGTTCACAATATCAGTTCGCAATATTACCAGGAGGTAATCTGATAATATTTGGTGAAAGGTGACTAAAATAAAATCAATGTAGATGTTTTTCCACTGCAGTTCTGTAGCACTGTGTTAGAATCTGCCAATTGGAGGGTTAATTCTGGTCTCACGCTGACCAATGGAGGTACACTGGTGTAAATGAGATCAGAACCAGACCAATAGTACCACTGCTGTACTAATGGTATCACCTTCAAGTGAAAAATCTCATAATTATTGTTTTCTTTTCTTAAGCAGAAAAACAACAGTGAAACTGTAGTTGGGTTGGCTTATATAACCAGAGACATTATACAAAAACGCAGGGGCTGACTCTAGCATTTCTACAGATCACAACCCTTCAGGACTCCAGCCTCCAGCACATGGGGAAGGGTTCCCAGGGAAAAAGGGGCATGGCTGGGGTGTCCTTACAGCTCAGAAATCACCAGGTGCTAGAATAGCCCCTTAGGGCTATGGGCAGCCAGCATTTAGAGCAGCTTGGTTTTTATGCTAGACATTCATAGGCCATAATGGTTCTTCAATACAATATTACTATAGTGCTTCATTGATTACACAGGTAAGCGTCTCTCTTGTTGTCTTGTGTTCAGAATAGTTGATGAATTATAGCAAAGTGCATATGTAGCTTTCATAGGTGTTTCTTCTTGAGTTAGGGTTTGATTTACACTAGGAACTTATGTCAGTATAACTATGTCACTCACTGGTGTGAAAAATCCACACCTCTGAGCCATTTAGTTATATGAACTTAACCCTCAACGTAGACATTTCTATGTCAATGGGAAGGCTTCCCTTGTCAACATAGCTATCACTTCTCGGGGAGATGGAGTACTTACGCCAATGGGAGAAGTGATAGATAGCATCTTCATTAACTGCTACAGTGGTGCAGCTGCAGCGCTGTAAGTGTAGACAAGCATCCAACATAAACTTTTGTAGCACAGCATTTGGTTTCAATTTGGAACAGTTTCCATCAGGTATAAGGAGGACAATTTGAAATGTTCTACTATTTCTGACAAATATCTGCCAGTTTGGTCTCATAATACCATGGGGCAAACTTCTGTCCCGGCTGGCACCCTCAATATGAAGTGTATGGAATGTAAGGCAAGAAGATTTTGTCCTTAGTCATTTTCAGAACTGAACAATGTACATTTTCACTTTCTTACTCAACAGATCTGCTGCGTTCAGTCATATCTGAATTCAGTGACAAAAATAAATGTGTCCTTCTTCTCACTGCTGTTAAAATAGCAAAACCAACACAGCTCTAGGAGAATGTCCTGGATTCCTTTCTGACTCATGTATCATCAACACAATTGTTAAGTAAGGATCTGATTTTCAAAGATGCCGTGCCCCTGCTGCTCCCCACTGACTACACCTGGAGCAGTGGCTAGTGAGAAATAGTACTTGACTCTTCTAAATGTTAGACCCAAGTGTGGAGGTGCACAAGGTGGAAATAACCATTTGACTTTGAAATCCTAGGTTGAGTTTGCAGGGCTGGAAGTCAGGGAGATAACCCCCTACCCCCACACTAACAATGTGTTTATTTGTAAACAGATCTAGTTTGGCCTGAAGTAACTTAGGCAATAAATATGACACTCCAGAATGCTATCTTATCAGTCACCTTTCAAAGTAGAATGACACCTCAAATTTGAGGAATTCCATACATTTCTGAAAAACCTACCTACTGAGTTGGCGCCATCAGCAATGGTATAATTTTTAATATGTTTTAAACAAATTTGTCATAACATTACTAAAATAATAATCATACTAGATGTATGTTGTACAAGTCAATAAATGAGTCAACTGCTATCCATACATCCAATGAGAGAGACACATATTAAATAGAAACGCTGTGTGAATGAAAAAAGAATAATTAGGTATTGATTTTTCAAAACATTCTTCAATTGACTTATTTTCCACTCTCAAGTTGTCAAACTTGAATATTTAGAGGAAGTAAAATCTCTGCAACCAAATTATCCTTTATGATTTGATCTCTTGGTGCCTATATGAAACAGTTTCTAATATGCTTTGTGAAGTCATTTATTTTTGTTTTCATTTCTTAATGTTTTAATCCTTTGTCTAAATACTTGAATTAAAGTAAGCATGATCATTTCTCTTTAAGTATAATGTGACCAGAAGAAAATGGAGAAGAGTATCCACAAGAGTAATTCTTTTAGATGAGGCTGAAAGCTTCAGCACATTTTAATTAGAAGTGCATGATAAGTTTTACATGTAGAGGATCTGAATTTGGCTTTTAGTCAGTTCTGCAAAAGCAGGATGATATTAAAAATTACTCTTCCATTGCATATTCAACTTTTGCTCAGAGGAAAAAATGCATTTGATATGGAATGGAAAACCTAAGGTCAAAAAGGAAATTCTGGGTTTTTTAGGTTACTGTGTGTTTTGTTCATTAGAATAGAGTTATGCAAAATGATAGAGATGTTTATTAATGAGCTTTTATTTTACTTTTTGGTAATTTACCTCCCTGGTGCTATGTTACTCTTATAAACATTGTTTTTGGTTTGGAAGGAACAACTGAATCCTTTTCCTTTGACCTGCAATGAACATTCATAACCCAATCGTCAGTTATCTAACAACACTTCTAAGAAAGTTAAGAGAATCCTTCTCAGGTTTCTTTTAGCTGAATTGCTGCTAATACTGTGCAGATGTCATGAAATGATGCTGCACTTTGCAAAACAATGGGAAGCTCAGAAAATGTCATAAAGTTTCAATCAAATCTGAAAATTCAGATGGGGAGGCCAATTTTCAAATATCATTTCTTAAATTATAGCATTCTGGTTCCATGGTGGAACTCTCAAATTGGCACTTATGTGTCTCAAATGGGTATTGAATGCCTAAGTACAGATCTCAGCATCCAAATGTGAAATTGGGCACATTACTGTAGGAATACAAGTTTGAAATTTGGCCATTACAGGAGAGATTTTGCCTGTCTCACTCAAGTTGAATAGTAGTGTCACAGCTCTGGTTAAGCTACACACTCATCGGGCCTCTGTGTTTGGACCCATTTTCTGGGTCCTTGTGCATTTATGTCCACTTTGGTCAGAGTAGGCTTTAATCAGTCTCCTTCTTTGGCTTTCTAGGTTCACTCCCTGTGCAAATTCTCTGCATGGTAGCCACAATCAGAAGTGGGACCCTGCACTTCATACACCTTAGACCAGCGTTGAACCTCACCTAACCTCCAGACTCTCCAACAGCTTAAGCACACCTTTTCCCAGAGCTCCATCATTGTGGGAATCCCAGGTTACCCCTTCAGGGACATAAGATAGTTGAAGCAAACAGACAGACTTTGGGGGAAGGATTTCTTCTTTAGACAGCATGAGAGACACGCAGATCCAGGAAAAACAAGAAACATATACACATAATTAGTTGCCTCATTTTCCTCACCACTCTTAAGTGTTCTCAGATATTTGGTTGGAGTCCTTTAAGGAGTTCAGAATCTTCTCTCCCCCTTTTCTCCTCTCACACTGCCTTGCCTTCTGGTTCTGGTCTCTTCTCCAAAATGTCATCTGACAGACATTTCTTTCTGTAGACTTCCAGTCCCCACCCATCAGATGATCTTCCTGGTCAGCTTCAAATCCTGTCAGGTGATCAAAGCCACCAGCAGGACTCCACCAACCTGAAGTCCAGACTTGAAAAACTGATTTACCCTGCATGGTAGCCATCTTTGTCCTAGGGTGCATTAATTTGAATCATCAAGGTTTAAGGACCCTCCATTATTAGCCCTCTGCTAGGTGTAAGAATTTTTCCTGACACTTCCTGTGTGTGTGGAGGCTACAAAACCTAGGTGAAGCCACAGAACAGTCTCATAGTTAAAATGGTGCTCAACAGATGAAATGGAGTGTGGTAGTTTGGTACAGATACATGGAGAGAGTTCATAATATCAAACAGAATTCATAAATTGTAAATAGAGAGGTTCCCAAACTGTTGCAAGTACTTTGCTCCATGAGTTGTCCCAGCTAAATATTTTCATATGTGGTTTCATCCTCCAAGGTCCTGAGTACTCTGGCCCTAATCCAGCGAACACAATGGAATTACTCACCAGTTTAAAGTTATACACATGCTAACGTACACAACTAGATTGAGGTTGGAGTGCCTCCAACTAGATTGAGGTTGGAGATCAAATCATAAAGGATAATTTGGTTGCAGAGAAAGTGCAAAAATGAGATCCATATCTAGAGTTTGAACTCTAAAGTTCAGGGCCATGTGCCTCTGGTGCCATGTGATAATGTTAAAGAATCACAGAAAGAGTCACTTTCTTCTAGCACTGAAAAGAAAGTCTTTGTATTAAAACAAGGAAACAGTATTATCCTTACTACTATTCAGTCACTTAGTCTGCTTACTCTAGAACTTTCCCCTAGAATTTTCCTTGCCCGCATTGCTGACTGGGTTCCTGCTACAGATTTAAAGATACAGTACAAATACCATATTCTGTTATATGGGGATTTGTTTTTACCTATAAGAAAAAGAAAGAAAGGAAGGAGCTGCGACATTCTAATCTGGATCCAAACTCAGATTTCAGATCTCCCCAAAATCTGGAAGTGGGTGGTTCCAAGCCCTCAGATAATTATGTTGTTATATTCCACACTCTTTCTTAATTTCATTGTGAGGTATTATGAATTGTCAGTATGAATGAATTAAAAATGAATATGGCACACGAAGATTGTTTTGTATCAATATATAGTATTCTGTATCATGCATTCAATAAAAAATACTCAGCATGCTTTAAATTAAATTAAAAGCATGCAACCTTGTTCTATGAAATGAGAATAGCAGTGATATTATTTCTGTCATCAATTTCTTGCTTGCTAAAAGTCTTAATACAGTGTCATTTGCAACTATGTAGCATCTTGCATTCTGTGGTGTTCTAGAGAAAAGAGAAATTACTGGATGTTCCACTATTTGGGATCAGCAAATCTGTCTCAGGGAAAGAACACACTGTATAGAAAATGCTTTACTTCACTTCAAAGTGTATTTTAAACATAATTACCATAACTAGCTGTTTAACACTCTTCACTTTCCCAGAGGAACAACAGTCTTGAAGCAAGGGGGCATGGCGTCCCTCCAAGAGTGACAGGTAGGGACAGCCACTTACACCCTGGTGTGGGGAGCCAGGTAAGCCAAGCCCACCCTACCAGCAGAAGGAGGACAGGGCAGGGCAGGAAGTATAAAAGGCAGGCCCTACAGCTCAGTTGGACCTCTATTGCCCTGAGGACTTGCCCAAGCTTCCAGAGCATCCTGCCACTCCAGACACTGAGGAGTTGCTGGGACTACCATTGGCAGTGTATCCTGGAGAGACAGAGAATGACCCTGGATGCAGGTACACCCCAAGGGAAGGGGAGGGGAGGAAGTAATCTAGGGGTAGCTGACTGTAGTCTGTCTGCAGTGCTGCTTGAAGACAGGTCAGCGCGTTGCAGCTGAATTCCCAGCTGATGCAGTGGCGGATTGTCCTACCCTGCCTGAGTCCTCCTACTCCCCCTGCCACCCCACTCCTAGGGAGCCAGCCTCCCCACCTAGGTCAGGAGGCTTG
The DNA here is from genome assembly GCF_003597395.2 of Chelonoidis abingdonii. Taxonomy (NCBI): domain Eukaryota; kingdom Metazoa; phylum Chordata; order Testudines; family Testudinidae; genus Chelonoidis; species Chelonoidis abingdonii. The sequence continues at coordinate 75,896,489 of NC_133771.1, read as the reverse complement.
TGTTAGCCTACCATCTGCCAGAGCTAGGCTGCTAGATTATTCACTGTTCTCCCCTGCCTGGGGCCCGGAGTCCTTGATTGTTTGGTGCTCTGCCCTGCCTCAGGGCTGAGCTCTTAGACTGCTTTGTGCTCTACTCTGTTTGAGGGATGAGTCCCTAGACTGTTTAGTGCCCTGCTCTGCTTGAGGGCCTGGGCTCATAGATTACTTACTGTTCTGCCTGGCTTGAGGGCCAGAGCCCCCATGGACCATTTGGTGCCATGCTCTGACTGAGGGCATGGCTCCCAGACAATTGATTGCTTTGCCCCACCTGAGGGCCAGAGGCCTAGATTGTTTAGGGCTCCCTCGTGCCTGAGGGCTTTAGCCCCAAAGCCTGATTATTTCCCAGCCCTGCTTAGAGAGCCTGGACACCTGAGACAGCTAATTTCCCCTTCTTCCAGGCTGCTTCTCATGGAATGAGACAGTGAGAGGGTTATGGCGTCCCTCTGAGATTGACAGGGAAGGATGGCCACATACTCATAGAAGTCCCTAGATGCTTTCACTTGAGGACCATCTCCCTCAACATTATTCTATTTCTCAAGAGCCTTTTAGCTCTGAAGACACTTATTACATAATGCAAATGTGCTTTTTCTGTTCCCTAATTAAATAAATTAATGGATATTTTGCATCTAAAGCATCAGCCAAAATTAGTGGAGCTCAGAAAATGTCAAATAATTCCAAATGGACATCCCACTGACTTCACTGGACAGAGCTAAATGAAAATATATAACAAGATATCACTCTATAGGTATATATAAACAACTCTAACAATTGCACTACCGCCATTATCACATCTTGGGTAGGAAATATTGATACTGTGTGAAATAATGGTTAGGAATTATTGCACCTGATTCTCCTCTCATTTACACACATGTAAATCCTGAATAGCTCCATTAAAGTAAATGGAGTTCCACCAGTGTAAGAGGAGAATCAAAGCCAGTGGTGTTTGTATAGTGCCATGGGTTATCACAAGGTATCATGATTGGTATGAAATTAGTGTCCCAACTGTACATGTCTTCTATTTTTATTTCTCTATAGAGATGTTTATACTAATCTTATGTCCAATATATTACAAAGTAATACATAAAATATCTGTACTAAAGCATACATCTAACAGATTTTTGGTAAAAACTTTATTTTCAGTTGGAACTAAACTACTATCTTGTAGCTTTTCTCTGGGTAATATCAACCATTATTGATGGGTGAATAAATGCTCCTTTATGGGGTTATCTTTTGGTAGGGATGCTGAAGGATGATCAAAATTACAGAAAAGTAGCAGTAGAATGATCAAGGATGGCTTTAGCAATCCTGTCAGATTGTTTCACTGTATAATTGTATCACGTTTTGCATTATGGACTTTGCCTGCGGCTCAGCTGCTTATAGGAATGCTGTGATTGAATTTACAAGCTTCCGTAAGAACATAGTAACTAGTGGAATTTTTTTAAAGCAGTGACAAGTAAAATTTAAATTGGTTTTATTTTCTTGTATTGAATCTTTCCTGCTCTCCATTAGTCCAACAGCCATCTGGAAAAAGAATCTCAACAAATTCTAAAGGACAAAATCCCTGTTAATCCATGTTAGCAGATTCACTGTGGGAAACCCGGTTTTGCATTTATGCATATCAGGATCCAGCTACAAATAAGATCTTTAGTTACGAAGTAATATGTTTACAGCAATTATTTACAAATACTGGTACTTCAAAGCCTTTGCAACCCAAGCTTGCCTCCCATTGCCTGGAATGGATATTCACATTACAATTTGTCTCCATCAACCAGCTACTTACACCTTAATTGACAATCTCTGGTCTCTATGCTAAACTTAATCTGCTGTCACTGCCAGTTATTCATACAGTTATATAGGATCTAATCCACAGCAAAATTTGGTGTCAAGTATCAGAGGGGTAGCCGTGTTAGTCTGGATCTGTAAAAGCAGCAAAGAATCCTGTGGCACCTTATAGACTAACAGACGTTTTGGAGCATTAGCTTTCGTGGGTGAATACCCATTTCGTCAGATGCATGTAGTGGAAATTTCCAGGGGCAGGTATATATATGCAAGCAAGCTAGAGATAATAAAATAAGTTCAATCCTCAAATTTGACACCATCAGCTCAGGATTAAACAAAGACTGTGAATGGCTTGCCAACTACAGAACCAGTTTCTCCTCCCTTGGTTTTCACACCTCAACTGCTAGAACAGGGCCTCATCCTCCCTGATTGAACTAACCTATTTACCTCTAGCTTGCTTGCATATATATACACCTGCGCTTGGAAATTTCCTCTACGTGCATCTGACGAAGTGGGCATTCACCCACGAAAGCTCATGCTCCAAAACGTCTGTTAGTCTATAAGGTGCCACAGGATTCTTTAAAACAAAATTTGGGCCGCCCTTAACTCTACCTTCTGCAATCTAATGTGCTCTGAGATTTTGCTCTGATAGATGCCTGAAATAGTTAGGAACTGCAATTTGAAGGAGTGTCTAAACATATATATTCACCTGATGTGGATCCATTATAGCCTTTAAGATAAATATTAGAATAGGCTGTTTGTAGAGCATGCACGCTAAATACCTTTTTATCTTTTGTTATTTATAGAACTCTTAAAAAAGAACAAAGGAAACTTAAACCATAAAAAATAAATAAAAAATTCTGGGTTAAAGATCTTATTTCAGTTCCACAGAATTAATGCTGAATGTTCAGTGTGATACTCTGTCTTTAACTTATTCCATTGTGTCTTAGTCTTTAAAGGATAAATTCCTGTATCCTATTTACTGCAACACAAGCATATACTGGAACAAACACAAATGGCAATGTCTGAGCATTTTCTTTCCTTAACTTTTATATGAAGTAGAGCAACAAAAAATGAATGTGTAAAAGTTTAATACCATTCACGGGTAAGACATTTTTGTGCTGTGCTAGGCCCTCCAATGTCTTCTGACTGGGGAGATATTTTATGTGCTAAGGCTGGGAAAGAAAGGTATCTTTGAAAGCATTACATTGCAGACAAAAGCAGATAAGCAAGTAAATTGAACAGCTCTTGTGGTACCTAATGCATTTTCAGAAAACTTACAGGCAAAATTGTTGCAAGATATGTGTTCCTGGGGTTTGAATGCTCAGAATTGTCAATAGAATTCACACTCATGCTTATATCTGTGAATATTACTGTGTGATGGATGTTTTCCTAACTGCAAATGTCGGATGAGGTCAGTCAGAGCAAATGATTGAAAAGCCCAGTTTTCATAAATCAATAAGTGATGGACTAAATATGTTAAAATGACATGAGCTGTGTAATCGATTCATGTAGACAACTGAATTGTTGATAGGTAATCTGTAGAAAAGAGTTTTTATTTTTAAAAAAATCTAAAAAACCTTAAGCTCTACGCAAATATCACTATGAATGATGGACAACGTGGTAGAGTTGATAGCTTTTATTGCACCAAATTCTGTTTGTGAAAGAGACAAACTTCTGTGTAAGCTCAAAACTCTTCTTCAGGTCTGGGCTGGTCTCTTTCACCAAAAGAAGCTGGTCCAATAAAATATATTACTTTATCTACCTTGTCTGTCTCATGTCCTGGGATCGGCACGACTACCATAATACTGCAGACAATAATGAATGATGAACAAGAAAAACTGACAGTTTTATTCAGGTAAATAAGACTGTATTTAGCTTTTGTTACTGATATGGACATAGAATCATAGGACTGGAAGGGACTTTGAGAGGTGGTCTTGAACTGAAGTATTATCTAGACCCTCCCTGACGGGTGACTGTCTAACCTAAAATCTCCAACCTCCCTAGGCAATTTATTCCAGTTCTTAACTACCCTGATGGTTAGGAAGATTTTCCTAATGTCTAACCTAAACTGCCCTTGCTGCAATTTAATCCCATTGCTTCTTGTCCTATCCTCAGAGGTTAAAAACTGTTATGTCCTCTCTCAGTCTTCTCTTCTCCAGATTAAATAAACCTAATTTTTTCAATCTTTCCTCATAGATCATATTTTCTAGATCTTTAATCATTTTTGTTGCTCTTCTATGGACTTTCTCTAATTTGTCCCTGCCTGTCCTGGATACAATAGTCCAGTTGAGGCCTAATCAGCACAGAGTAGAGCGGAAGAATTCCTTCTCATATCTTGCTTATAACACTCCTGCTAATACATCCCAGAATGAGGTTTGCTTTTTTTGCAGAACTGTTACACTGTTCATTCATATTTAGCTTGTGATCCATTATAACCTGTGATACAGCATGGCCAGAGGGCAGCATAAGAGTGTTAGCAGGGGGCCTTATTCCCTGCCAAGGGAGGAAGGTTTGCTTTAGATTAACTAGAACAGCTGTGGCCAATTAGAGCACCTGACTCCAGTTAGAGCACCTGACTCCAGTCATGGGATATAAACCCCTGCTTCAGTCAGACAGGGTGTGGTAGTTGAAGGAGAAAGGTTGGATTGGAGCAGAGTGCAGATTGCAGAAGAGAAGAGTTTGTCCAGAGAGAAATAGAAGGTTTGGAGGAGTGCTGCGGTGGATTGGGAAGCCCAACAGAAACCCTAGGTAAGGGGCACCAGGCTTGTATAGAAGAGAGGCGAGAAGCCCTTCACAAGCTGACGGGTATGAGAGGGAAGTAACCCAGGGGAAGAAACCGCTAGTCAAGTGGTTCACCACAACCCCAGGGCCCCTGGGTTGGGACCTGGAGTAGAGGGCGGGCCCAGGTCCCTCCCTCTCCACTCCCCTCCTCCAAGGACACTAGGGGAGTGATTAAGAACTGGTTCAGAGGCAAGCAATATCGCCCTGAACCTACCCCAGAGAAGAGAAAGCGCGAGACCCAGGGAACAATACCGGCAATTTGCCACAAACCCCATATCCCTTTCTGCAGTACTCCTTCTTAGGCAGTCACTTCCAATTATGTGTGTTCAAACGATTGTTCCTTTCTAAGTGGAGTACTGTGCATTTGTCCTTTTTGAATTTCATCCTATTTACTTCAGACCATTTCTCCAGTTTGTCCAGATCATTTTGAATTTTAATCATATCCTTCAAAGTACTTGCAACCTCTTCCAGCTTGGTATAATTTACAACCTTTATAAGTGTACTCTGTATGCCATTATCTAAATCATTGATGAAGATATTGAACAGAACCAGACCCAAAACTGATCCCTGTGTGACCCCATTTGATATGCCCATCCAGCTTGACTGAACCACTGATAAGTACTCTCTGGGAATGGTTTTCTAACCAGTTATGCATCCACCTTATCTAGGTTGTATTTCACTAATTTGTTTATGGGAAGGTCATGCAAGATAGTATCAACAGCCTTACTAAAGACGAGATATACCACATCTACCACTTTCCCATGACTTGTTACCACATGACTTGTTACCCTGTCAAAGAAAGGTATTAAGGTATAGTAGCTCCCAGATGGCGCTACTATAAGGTGGGTGTATAACAAGCTAGAAAACCATTCCCAGAGAGTAGTTATCAGTGCTTCACAGTCAAACTGGAAAGGCATATCAAGTGGGGTCCCGCAGGGATCAGTTCTGGGTCTGGTTCTGTTCAACATCTTCATCAATGATTTAGACAATGGCATAGATTGTTCATATCCATTTCAGTGTTGATGATAAAGCTAGTTTATGGAAAAAAGAGGCTATCTAAATTCAGTGTTTCTCATTTATTTTTGGCTGCATAATCTCCAGAATACCTGTTGATTGCTTGCTAGTAACGGTTGTCTGAAATGACTGAAAACAAAGGCCCTTTTCTGTTGTCACTTACACCGCTCAGAAGATGGATTTTCAGGTACCATAAAAGACTAAAGCAAATTACATGAGTCAGCAATAGGAGCTATATGAAAATGTATTCTGCCCTTCTAAAAATGAATGAATAAATAAAATAAGAAAAGCTGCATGTCTCAGAAAAATTAGCTGGCAGGCAGGATGGATTGTGCAATTGAACTGGTTAAACCATTAAAGATTTCTCATAAATTCTAAACAGCCCCTTTGGTTTAATGCCACAGTCATCCCATACCACAGGTACTAGTTTGTTATACAAAATGTAACCCCTTTGGGGTTTAGAAAGCATGGCCTCTTTTTCCTAGGAGGGAGGGGGAGCAGTGAGAGAAAGGAGGAAAACTCAGAGGTGTGGCCCTGGAGCTCCAGGGAGAGAAGGGATGCAGCCTGCAGGCCCTGAAAAAATGAAGCAGCAGAGAACCTGCCTGAAGCCTGGAAAGGAGAGGGTGGCCGATCGGGGACACCCTAGGACAGGAGCCCAGAGAAGCCCTATGCCCGGGAGGAATCGCCCGAGAAGGACAAATCTGGACCCAGTATCACGGCTGCCCAGAGCTGCATGGGGCTCTGAGTACTGGGGCTTGTGACTCTGCATTGGGAACAAGGAGGGAGGTGGTCGCTCTGTGTGGCTTTGCAGAGAGCGGCAGAAGAGGGCACCGGAGGGGTTTGTTGGGGCAAGTTCACAGGTGCTGAAGACGACCAGGAGCACCCAAGACTCATCACTGGACTGGAACTTTGCTCAGGACTGCCGAACTCTGTGTGCAGACACATTGCTCAGTGTCTGCCCTTTCAGACTGTGCTACCAGTGGGCCCATGGGGCCTTGGTTTGGCTGCAACCCTATTCTACTGCTCCCCTATATTTCCCCTTGTTGTTTTTGTTCTCTTATCCCTCTGTAAATAAACACTCACTTGTACTTTTCCTGTGGGGGTGTGTGTTCACTCTGGGAAGGGGTTGGAACAGGTGCCCCTGGGGTGGAAGGGATTTCTCCTGCTGCATTCCTGCATGTGCCGTCTCTTGGCCAGAGCTGCCTGCAGAGCAGACTCCATCTTGGCTATGAGGACACTAAAGTTACAAAACTATGGAAAAAATAAGATGATTGGAACTTGACCAAGGAAGCCTTTTGTATTCACACAGATGCTCCAGCCTCTTAGCTTCCTGAATACAGTACTTCCTACCCTTTTCATTGTCCTCTTTGGAGCTCTCCCTGATGTAATTTTGATGGGATGGAGTATAGAAGATCTGTATTTATTAATTTTTATCCTGTTTCAGTGTATATTGTTTGATATTACTTGGACTGAAGTGAGAGTTTTGGGCCTAATCCTGCAAGATGCATTGTTTGCCAAATAGTGACTGGATTAAATTTCAGTTGAGGTCAGTGGAGTCAAACGAGTTTAGCATATCACAGGATTAGGACACTGATCCTCACTGTCCCAGATTTCCCTTCTTTCTTCTTCCTTTTTTATTCCTCTTCACCCTTTGTTTTATATTCTCACTTTCTTCACCATGTTACTGCTATCCTACATTTAGCTGATGTAGTCCAGCAAAATGGGAGATTAGCAGCCTTTGTTTTCTTTCATAGAATGATCAATAAAAATGGTTATAATAAAGTTTCAACAAGCCCTTTAATCGCTCAGTGGTTCAGCTCCCCATCCGTAATATGGGGTTAGATAACACTGCCTTTGTCCATTTCCTCTATTTAGAGTGTAAGCTTTCAGGAAAGGAATGACTTTTTCTATGTTTGTACAGCACAATAAGGCCCCAGTCTCCACTGGGGCCACTGCCAGCTACTAGAACACTACTACAATTGATAATAATCTAACTTATTCTCCTCTTCAAGAGGCAGGGTTAGTGCCAGTGCAGAGACTCCTGAAGATCCACAGAAATGGTGGCCCAAGCCCTATAGTCTGATCTTCCACCTAGTGCCACAGAATTTCACCCAACTTTAATAATTTTAGGCTGACCTAGAGCATATCATTCCAATGGCTAACTACCGTGGGAATGGGGATGCAAACCCATGCTTTGGTTGTCCCTAAGCCTCTGACAAGCTGGGACTGTACAACAGGGGATAGATCACTTGATTGCCCAGTTCTATTCATTCCCTCTGAAGCATCTGGCACTGGCCATTGTCAATAGACAGGATACTAGATGTCTAGATGAACCATTGCTCTAACCCAGTATGGCAATTCTTATGCCCTTACCCTCTTAGTTAAAAACTTGCACCTAATTTCCAGTTTGTGTCACTGTAAGGTCTGATCTTGTTATGCCCTTGTCGGCTACACAAAACAGTTCTCTCCTAGCAGATGGCTTAGTCTTTGTAGACTGATCAAGTCGCTTAACCTTCTCTTTGTTAAACAACAGCAATTGAGCATCTTAAGTCTCGGACAACAAGGCATATTTTCCAGTCCTTAAATCATTCCTATAGCTCTTCTCTGAATGGTCTCCAATTGACAACATCCATTTTGAATTGTGGATACCAGAACTGGACACAGTATTTTAGTAATGGTCTCACCAGCGCCATATTAAGAATTAATACCACCTCCTTATTCCTAGTTAACATTCTCTTGTTTATACATCCAGATACTAGCAGCTATTTTGGCCACAGAATCATACTGAGAACTCATATTCATTTAGTTGTTCACCATGGCCACTGAATCCTTTTCTGACTCATCATATGGGATACCATCCCTATCTTGTATGTGTGAGCTACATTCTTTGTTTCCATATGTACAATCTTGCATTTAGCTGCATTAAATTTTTTTTGACCTGCTTATGAAAAAATAGGTGGCTGTCCTTCCTGTTATTTACCACTATGCCAATCTTTGTCACCTGCAAACTTGATAAACAATTAATTTATTTTCCTCAAGATCACTGATAGAAATATTGAATAGCATTGGACTGAGAACTGATCTCTGTGGGATCCCCACGAGGAACACGCCCATTCACTAATGATTCCCTATTAACAAATATATTTTGAGTTCTGGAGTAACCACACTTGGTGGTAACCACAAAGCCCTAGTAGGCTCTCAGCTCCTATTTCCTCTTGCACCCTGAACTAACCTATGTAACTGGAGGAGCAAGGCGAAGGGCTGTTTCTGCCTCTTCCCTGATCTATTGTAAAATGGAATGGCCTCACATCTCCTTGATGCTGACTTTATTTGGTGTAAGTGCACATAGATATGTTGAATGAAGAATGGATGTCTTTAAGCCCTGCACGACTTACCCCCTGATACTTTAAGCCCTGCAAAATTTTAACAGTACACAGAGTTTATCCTCCTTCAGAACTGCCAACCGCAGGCATTCAAAAAAATAAATAAAAAAACTAATTAGAAATTAGAGCCTCACCTAAGTCATAAGGTTGGCTTTAAAAAAATGAGATTGATGCAAAAAATAAAAACAAACCCTCCCGCCAATTCATTGCTTTAATCATTCCAGGTTGAAAGTTCAAGCTGAATTGCACATACGCCCCAGTTTTATTGCCTAGCTGCTAGTCTCCTGCTGTCTCAGATTCTTCCTGTCTTCCTTAGCTTGACCTGTCCCCATTTTCTCTTCTTTCCTTCCCACATATTTTTCCTTAGTCTCACAATGCAGCTCCTATTCCTACCACAACATTCCCCTGATCCTTCCCTCACTCTATGTACTTTCCTCTGTTCACTCACTGTCTCTCTTTCATCTGGCACACACTGAAACACAAAGAAGCCACCTTTGGTAAGGGCAGCTTGGCTTCAGTCTCACAAAGTAAAGGGATTTGGTGACCATTTTCAAAGGTGCATGAGATTGTTGTAGGAGAAGATGGAAGACTTTTTAAAATGAAGAAAACTGCAAGACCTGCTATTATACTAAGACATTTGACAATACTGCACTCTGCAATTTACTAGGGGGATATAACTGAAGAATAAGATGATAAACATTCTGATTCCATGTCTTTGCATGTTGCAGAATACGGTAGGGTAAATCCTGCACAGTTTTACACATTTGTCTTAATGGTCATATAAACAGAAAACCAAGCTCCTTAGGCAGAAGTCTTTTGCAGTTTCTTTGTACTCATGCCTGCATGTTCCTGCAATGCAAAATGCATAATGCTTTGAACACAGTCATAGTGCAGCATAGAACAGAAGTTCTCCAGCTGTGGACCATGGATCAGTGATGGTCCATGGTAAGCTGACTGGCCACATGGTGATGCTTCCCCATCCTCATTTTCAACTGCTACATCACATTAAAAGAACTGAAAGTGACAGTAAATATATTACTTACATTACCTTTACATGTAAACAGCTGGTATAAGTGCCACAGAGGTGTTACCCAGTTGAAAATGGGGAGAGGTGGTGATATGTCTGCTCATGAATGGGAGGGAAGGTGGCTCACACTATGGGAAATGTTTGAAAAACTTTGGCATAGAAGATGTGGCAGAGATGCAAGCATACTACAGCTAAGCTAATGTCAATACCCATCATTATTTGTCTGATTCTTGCTTGGAAAACAGTTTCAATGGACCAAGGAAGTCACAAGCAAGAAGAGAAGAACTGGCTGAGCAAATGCATTAAATTTGAAATCAGAAAACTAAGATGGTACAAATGAAAAGTGGGTTAGCAGTGAGGTGAAAATAAAAAGGCATACACAGGAACAAGAAATAAGTCCGATCCTCAGAAATGATCATGCTTGGGCTCATCGGAAGACTTATAACTTGGATAAAAACACAAACCTATGAAAATTTGTGCTTTTTGATGTTGAAATTTACTTTTTGTTTTGCCTCATCTTTAATCTACCCTTTTGCATACTAAAACTGTATTGACATGAAATAGCTCTCAAGTGCCATTGCCACGGTGTAATGGAGAAATGACAGAGCATTAAAAGGGCAAAACATTTTTACTCATGAGTGAACACGCAAATCAGGAGCATGACTGAATGGGCACTAAGAAGAAAGCACTGCAGTACCACATCTGGAAAATGCATCCATGGTAAGAATGCTATTTCTTCTTTAAAATGTATGTAATTTGCACTGTGGTAGTGTCTAGGAGCCCCAGTTTATAGACAAGGGCCTTGTTTTGCTAATACAAACACATTACAAAAAATGGTCTTAGAGTCTACATATAACACAAGACAACAGGTGGACACCAAAACGAGGGAGCACAAGGAAACAGGGAGATAGTATTGGTCAACATGATAGGCAGTGGGCTCAGTGCACCACATACCTATCCATTAGGAAGATTTTTGTAGGCATCACAGCAGAGGAGAGGGATGTGGAAGGATAACAATGAGGTAACTTGGTGGACATTTATGCGGAGCTCCTCTCAAGTATAAAGGGGCAGCATGGGAAAAAGTATGAAAGTGCTTGTTTGAAAATTTAACAAGTAAGGAAAGCTGGCATCGTTGGTAGAGCAGAGGCAGGAGTTAATATTTTATTAGCATATCAGAGATGATAGGGAGAGTGGGGATTGGGCAGGAAGGGCCTAGAAAAATATCTGTCCCTTATCCTTTTGGTAACAGTTGCTTCTGATCGTTTTTCTGGGTCTTAAGACACCAAAACATCTCCCCCCCGCCATAGTCTTTCACTGCTGTTACGTTCCAGTCATGGGACATGCAAAATTAACGGCATGGTCCAAAGCCCATTGCAGTCATCAGGAGTTTTTACATTTAATTTAGTAGCTTTGGATGAGGCCAGAATTACTATCAGTGCGCTGCTTTGGAAAGAGTACATGTGTGTCTCCATCCCTCCGTCTTTCTATAATATTCTTTCAAATCCACTACTAATTTAATGGCCCTCTAATGCTGCCTAGGACCAGACTTTTGAAAGTCTTAAAGATACAGATAGATGTATTGTGGGATGGGAGTTAAGCAGCTAAATGCCTTTGAGGATCAGGCCCTAGGTGTTTTTTAAAATCCCACTAGGTACCTATTGGCATCTTTAGACACTTGAGTACCTTTGAAAATCTGGCCCTTAGTCCTTAAGCTCCTGCCCAATGGAACACTGAAACAAGGAAAGCAAGCACTCTTTCCAGCAGAGCAAGTATGATCATTGGTATAGGCCTTATGCCTTGTCATGAACAGTTCTCAATATGGATCTCATACAAACTAGTAAATAGAAATAATAGAATAATACAAAATGTAAAATTAAATAAAAAAATCTGACCATTTAAACACAATCTTGCATCATAAGGCTGGTTTGCATTGCTATGCACAACTATTTGTGTAATTTTTGTTTGTATTCTGCCACTATTTACATGATCACTTATACTAGTTTGAATGTGTGCAGAAAGCAAACTTTTAGGTTCACATGCCCAAATACTCAGGGAAGGTGAATTTCAACCATCTGTATGAAATACTGGCTAATAACACACATCCAGTCAAGGAACAGCAAAATTGCCAAGTGATTTATAATCACGACTAGGCAACAAAGCTTAAAAATTGCTATAAACATTGTTGCATAGTTTTTGGACAATGACTACATTTGAGAAAACATGAGCTGCTTGTGGATATGCTGTGAATGGAAGAGGCAAAATTCATTAAATAAGTGATTGATTACAAGTCATAGCTAATCTCTGGCACTGTTCCTGAATCTGTGTGGGATCTTTTTAGGTCCTGATCCTGAAAAGACTTAACCATGTGGAGTTTAACATTGAAGTCAATAAGACTTCTCATATATGTAAAGGTACGCAACTGCTTAAGACTTTGCATGATTGAGGCCTTAATCATTATTTTATATAAAATGTAGGCAAGGTACTTATAAGTGAAACGGTAAATTGATTTAGTCCACGTACTTACCAATAGGACAGTGTAGATAGATGTGCAAAATTATTTGCAGAGGTCAAATATAAATTATAGGACACTCATTTCTCTATGGAGCTGTCTGCATAGTCCGCTTAAACATTCAGAAAATTAATTGTAGGCAATATCTTATTTTAAAAGATTTGATATTGGACATTTATTAAGGACCAATTTTCCTAAGTAATGAGTGACCATAATTCCACATGAAGAGCAGGGGAGGTTCAGTAACACTGACAATATGACCCTTACTACATTTCTGGTGAGGAAGTAACTCAGCAATTTGACTGATTATCATTTAAATGACAAATTCTTTGCAATATTAAATATTAGCTTCCAGTGGTCAGCAATACATACCAGGCCACCTTATGAATGGCCAAGGCACACACATGAAAGAAGTCTCTTCCTATAGCTGCTTGCATTGCTGCGTGGGGGTCTATCACAATAGCAGCCTGTCTGTACTTCAGGGAGTACAGGACTGTTCATGGCTGGTGTGCCCTAGAGGAAGATATTGAAAAGCAAGCTGGAATAAGTTTGGACCCCATAAAGAAGCTTTGGTCCAGCATGAAGAACAACATGCTCTATTCAGTGAATGGTGCAGATTGCCCATACCATGGCTGAGAAGTCTGGGGAGAGACTATGCCTGAGACAGTCTTCCCGGCACTCCTTTTTGGGAAGTGTGACTCCACCCTTCCCCACAGACAGGACTGTGGCACAAATCTAGCCTTTACAAAGAATATTAGCCATCTACTCCTATGTCAGATGCATACCCAGCAGTGTTTGCAGTACTTCAGGAATAACAAAATTAGAATATCAGATTAAAAAGTTGCAGAATTCATTTTGTTAGATTTTGTGCAGCTCAAATATTTGAGCACCATATGCAATACACAAGACCACTCGCCCAAAAATCCAGCTATGTCTTAAAATGTACAACATTCATTATACACTCTATTAAAGTACAACCAGTGCAACTACATATAAAAATATCTTAAAGGTAAAAAGCAAGGAAAGTAAAAATCATTTGCAATCATTTCCATGCCTTTGTTGGTCTTAGCACAAACTCAAGGCTTGTCTCCATGGGGAGATTTAAGAGAGTTATTCCAAATTAACTAACAGTGTGAATTAGAAATGAATTAGTTAGTTTGCATGAAGCCTTGTGTGGACAATCTAATTCAGAATGAAAGTGGGCTTAATTTTGGTTTATCTTAACCAATTAAGGCTACCTTAATTCTGAGTTAGTGTCCAAGAGTTGATGCAATTTAACTAATCTCATTTAAATTCACACCTTTACTTAATTCAGATTAATTTTGCTGACTATCCTCAGAGACAAAAGTCCTCAGTCTAACAATCTAAATGAAACCAATGAACCTACTCAGATGGTTTGATGTATAAAGCTGGTGTTCTCTACGGTAGCAAGCAAAGGTATAACAGCATCTCTTTCAGCAGCACATTCCTAATGTGGGGCACCTGGATTTCCTACATGACATCCAAGCATCATTCATAAAAGGAACAGAATCCTCTGTGCACAGTGTGTAACAGTCCAGGGTCCCCAAACTGTGGGCCATGGATCCCTGGTTGTCCATGGAGTACTTGCTAATGCTCTGCAAAGACCAGGCTCTCCAACTGGTGCTAACTCACTTTCCTTTTTTTCCCTTTTTTAAAATGCAGTAAAAGAAGCTAAAAATACATGAATACATATTTTCCTAATATTGCTTTTCTGTGTAAGCAATTGCTGTATTTGCCACAGCGATGTTATATAATTACAAACGGGCAGGGATGTGGTCTGTGTAGTTGCAAATGGGAGCACAGGTGACTGGCATCACAGAGATTCCTAAAAAGTGGTGCCCTTCTAGCCACTCAGTAGGCCTGCTGTGAGGAGGACCCAATCCTTTGAACCCTTGGGTGTTTTAAGCCCCTGGAGCCTGAACAGAATCCAGCCACAGCTACAATCCTGGGCTCCCTAGGTCTGTATCCTGAGTGTGTGCCTATCTGGCACCCCCCTTCTGAGAGCTGGAACCTGCTGTCCAGCTGCATAACACCTCTGAGTGCTGCAGTGACCCTTCAGACTCTGGTACTTAAACATATCCTCTCCCAGAACTCCACCCCAGAGGAGCAAGGGAGGTGGTGAGCAGACCTCAGTGGTGAAAGAACAGGTTAAGGACTATTTAGAAAAGCTGGACATGCACAAGTCCATGGGTCCAGATCTAATATATCAAGGGTGCTGAGGGAATTGGCTGATGTGATTGCCGAGCCATTGGCTATTATCTTTGAAAATTCGTGGTGATTAGGAGAGGTTCTGGATGATTGGAAAAGCAAATATAGTGCCTATATTTAAAAAAGAGAAGAAAGAGAACCTAGGGAACTACAGACTGATCAGCCACACTTCAGTCCCCAGCAAAATAATGGAGCAGGTACTAAAGGGATCTATTTTGAAGCACTTGGAGGAGAAGAAGGTGATCAGGAACAGTCAACATGGATTCACCAAGGGCAAGTCATACCTGACCAACCTGATTGCCTTCTATAATGAGTTAACTGGTTCTGTGGATATGGGGAAAGTGGTGAATGTGATATTTCTTGCCTTCAGCAAAGCTTTTGATATGGTCTCCCACAGTGTTCTTGCCAGCAAGTTAAAAAGGTATGGATTGGATGAATGGACTATAAGGTGGA
>NC_133771.1:75876444-75878678 GCF_003597395.2 Chelonoidis abingdonii | reverse complement strand
GATGACAGAACAAGGAGAAATGGTCTCAAGTTGCAGTGCATGAGGTCTCGGTTGTTAGGATATTAGGAAACACTATTTCATTAGAAGGGAGATGAAGCACTGGAATGGGTTACTTAGGGAGGTGGTCGAATCTCCATCCTTAGAGGTTTTTAAGGCCCAGATTGACAAAGCCCTGGCGGGGATGAGTTAGTTGGTGTTGGTCCTGCTTTGAGCAGGGAGTTGGACTAGATGACCTCCTGAGGTCTCTTCCAGCCCAAATCTTCTATGATTCTAGTTATAGTTGAACTCTCTCAGGGGCACAGAGCAGTTGTAAAGCACAGGAGAGTACAGATCATATAAAACAACAAACACTACATACATATCCTTGCCTCAATTTCCTTATCACTCCATGGAATTCTTTGGGCTGGGGTCAGTCTCTTGGGTTTTCCAGAGTCCTTGATTACAGTGTATGGCTTGTGGGTTGCCCGAGTAGAACAGGTTCTGCCCTTTTAAAACCTTCAGCCCCTCTGTGTCAGGTGACACCTTTGCCAGGTTCCCTATGTGAGCAAAAGGCTTTGCGAAGTAACTTCATCTCCCCTGCTAAACCAGTCCTTCTGGGCAGGGACCAGTCTTTTGTCTAGAGTGAACAGATTTCCAGCAAGTGGGTACTTAAAATCAACTATAATCTATTGTCAGCCCTGTATCTCTTCTGTGGACTTCTGCCCAACATGGAGGCAAATAGGCAATAGAGTAGGCAAAATGCTGCACACTCAAAATGGAGAAACTACAGGTCTGTCACCTCTTACGCTGGGGTTACATTCCACAGTCAGCAGGTAAAGCGAAAATTGCATATAGTCAAAATTCCATTGAGTATAATGACGGGCAGAATCACCTGTACTACAAGTACAGTATTAAGTTGTTGTTTTGCTCCTTTTTTTGCTTTTTTTTTTTTTTTTTGCTGACCACGCAAAGCTGAATTTGCGCATGTTAAATGCGCGTAAGATGAGCCAGACCTGTACACCTGTGTCAGACTGCAGAGTTCATAATCTCACACAACTTCATGAATTGTACAGACAGACTTCCAAATTATCACAGTTGACAAGACAAACTTTCTATTAAGAAGTGATCTGGAAGACTATGAACAAAATTAAGGAGTCGCCCAAAAAAGTGGGAGTTAGAAAAGGAATCCATTTACTGAGGAAAGAAGACACCTCCATAATAGTGTCTGATTGCCAATTACACACTATTTGCTTGTTACTCTAATTAGAGTGTGAATGAATGGGGCTGAAAAAAGTGGAACTCTGAGCCCTATTTGATACATGTAGCTGATAAGATAGGAAAGATTACACTGACAATGTATTATTCATTTGAGGATGCAGAGGAACTGAATGCAATCAAAATGTTTTAGCTAACGTTCTTGTTACACCACACCATATTTTATGCCACAAGAAGCTAGAGGAATGTCAGAAAAACTATGGCTAACTAATAAAAAAAAAAGTTATTAGGGCACTCACCCAAACATGAACATTAAGAACACAGGAATTATTACACTAGTGATGTAGCCAGCCCAATAACCTCCAACATTAGCCCGTATCCAGTACCGCCCAGAGGATTCAGGGGGCCTGGGGCAAAGCAATTTTGGGGGCCCCTTCCATAAAAAAATTGCAATACTATACAATACTATATTCTTGTGGGGGCCCCTGCGGAGCCCGGCGCAAATTGCCCCACTTGCTCCCCCTCATGGGCAGCCCTGGGAAAAATAAACCTTCTGCATCTCGGCTCAAACCTAGTTTTGAGAAAACTTCTTTACAAAAGGTATCACTGGTTCTCAGCATCAGCTAGTGCTAAAAGGAACTAAAGCTCATTAAAAGGGTTGGACAAATATTTTCTGTCAAAACTTTTTTTGGATTGAAAACTAGGGGTTTTTTAAAAAGCAGAAAAAAATCACGGACAATGTCTGCTTTCCTTCAAAATTTATTTATGGTTTTTTTAATTGAAAAGCTGAAATTAGCCTGCCAAAACCTGAATATGGGTGGGGTTTCAGAAGTGTGTGGCCAAATATTTGCTGCTTGTTGTGTTTGATTGTTTAAACAAACAATAAAAAATATTCTGCTTAAAAAAAATCCAAAACTTTTGAACCACTTCAGCTTGTGACCAAACGCCTGAGCCCATCCAGTCAGAGATTTTTCCAGGTTTCTCATACTCTGTTGGCTTCCTTGACTCATATCTGTCTCCATAACTTTGGGTTCATTTAG